>NW_027106248.1:159162-183905 GCF_000696795.3 Halyomorpha halys | reverse complement strand
GCTCAACTCCGTATGTCCAGATAGGCCTCATAATAGTCATGTAGATCAGTCTTTTGTAATGGATTGGCAATTTAAACCGTTTGTCTAGTAAATGTTGCAATAGTCGAAATCTACGAGCAGTTTCTTTAGTCTTGTATGAGGATTCCATGTCAGTCGTTTGTCGAGATGTAGTCCTAAGTAACGGATCTATTCGACAGGAATAAGTGGGGTATTATTAAAGGATACTGTAGGCCAAGAGGTCATGGGTTTACGTCGAAGGGTAAATGAGATTTGGTGGGATTTATTGGAATTAATTTTAATCCTCCAGTTTTGGCACTATTCTTCAAGGATGGTGATGTGGGATTGGAGGGTTTGAAATATTTATTAAATATTATATTTAATTTATAGCATGGTGACACAATCGCATATCACGAACAGGATTAAAAAAAAATTTACAATAATATGACGGGATGGGACTAACCCGTATATAATATTATTATTGTGGCAGCCCCATAATTTTAAAATATAAGTAAAATAAGTAAACTTTTGTATTCAACCAATAAGTGAATTTATTTAATTATCAACGTATATTGTAAATATAATATTTGAGTATACTTATCGTTATTACTAATTATTATCACTGTCATATTATTTATTGAAGGAACGTGAATATTCTATAACATAGCAATATTTAGATTTTTAATTGAACTATTTCGACTCATTATATAATTAAAATCATTCAAATAAAAGTGGAAGTTGCTATTGAATTTAAAAAAACACCAGGAAGTATTTCTGAGAGTGAGTGCTTACTACCTTCTATGGTAGTCGGGAAAGGAATGAGTTCTCATTAGCCCACTGACTGTAGCCTTTCCTTCTCTGCTGTCATTAAAGCTCTTATAAATATTTTACTATTAAAAATATGTAACTGCAATAAAGACACAGGGACCGAGCCATACATTTTGTTTTATTAGTTAATCCAGATAAAAGTAATATAACTAGTTATATGTTGTAGTCACTTTACTATTTTACTAAATATAAGACATTTTCAATGCAATATTACAATACATTTTTTGACTGAAGGACTTTCTACACTTGATAATATGTCTAAAATACATTTTATTGTCCCTTCATGTTTACTAAAATATTTAAATTCTCTTTTCAGGGAAATAAAGGGACAATACAATTGAAAATAAAATAATAAATGGCAAATTGATTACAAATTCTTTGAATAAGATTTGACTGCAATAAATCACTACGGCTCGATAGTTCAGTTTAATGACACCGGTTTTACTGTTGGCCTATTTTTTTTTTAACGACTTTTTTCAGGCTTGAAGATTACAACAATCTATTTGTCAGACCTAAAAATTGTTCCAAGGGATTTTGGGCACTATTTTTCAAAAATATAGATTAACAGGTGGAAATTTCTGGTATTCGAGAATAGGATAGATTTGTTTATGAAGTATGTATTGATAATATGCGATTTACAATAACACTAAGCAATAATTCATACATAACCTCATAGCATTTATACCTCTGTAACAATACACTTTTTTGAAGTTTTTTTTTTTATACATAAATATATATATTTCACCAGATGTTAAACTGACCTTAATTCGTCAAAAAATGTTCTTTGTTATCACTCCAAGACAATTGGCAACGATGAAGTTCGCCAATACGTATTAGTAGTGACTGTAAAAGTACGTAACTAATGACAAAAAAACCGGACAGATAGCAACTTGCACGTACGCACGCTTACAACAACAAATAACATGAAGTAATTTTGACCAATCATTTTTTCAATACCATATCAAAGGTAGTGAAAGGTAACAGCCATACTAAAACGTGATAAACCTCTAGAAATTGCATTAATAATACGAGAAGATAATACTGTGACATATTCGATAAATTGTTGAGCTTATCTAGATTGTTTCATTTTTCAAAGTTCTATTTTTAATTTCATTTATAATCACAGTATGTGAATTGTTTGTTTTACAACTACTAAAAAAAATCAAAGACAAAGTCCACGATAACAATGATTCATTCAACACTTGCTAAACTAGTAATTCAATAATAACATATTGATAAGATATATTCCGAATGCCTTTAGAAAATCGAAAAGACAGTTAACTTTTTTATTTTTAATTTAATTCATTGATATGTTTATAAATTTGCTGTTATGCATATTTAAAATTTTTAGAAAATGACCTTGTAGATTGACTAAAGTCCAATACACACCCTAACCAGGTAAAATTGTATCTAAGGATTTAATTAAAATTCTATTAAAATGAAAGCAGGTTTTTTTTATTTTAATATTCATGAATATTGTATAAAAATGAAAGAGCAGGAATACACCCACTATAATAAAGTGAGCATTGTTAAATTGGAGTGGCAGTTAAACCTTACTACATCGCTTCTTTGTGTAGAAAACCATTAGTTAATAAAGAGTACTAACCAAATACTGATAATTTTCTAGGATATTTGTTATAAAGGTTTAACTTACATATTTGTATACAAAAAAAAAGATTATTTCAAATATTTGAGGAGTTTTGGATTGAAAGTTAATACATCCAACTTGAAAAGTAATGATGAACTAATAGTTAGGATAATATATAAAAATGAGAAGATAGTCAGTGAAGAACCAAAATGAATGCTTACGTTTCGGCTGAATTTCAAGCTTTCTCTAGCGCTAAGAACAAAAAAGAAGATTAGATAATGAATAAAAGGAATCACATAATGATTATAAAAGAGCTAACACTATAGATACATAAATAGTGTTGAAATATACGTATCGTTTAAGCATTATTAAAAGATAAAGGTTGCATGATATAATATTAAAATTAAGTAAAAGAAGATGGGCTCGTGACCTTATATTGTAAAATGTTTTTAGAGTTCTACTACTGGGTAGTTTCTCTACATGCTGTATCATATCATTATCATTATGTCATTATGATTTTTATACAGTTGTAAATATCAATAAATAAATTATAAAAAAAATAAGTAAGAGGAAAGAACAGATAATAAAATACATATCAAAATCTAGTTAATAAATATGTAAAATATGAAAATTATTTAAAATAAGGTGATAAAAAAAAGCTTTATTTTAAATAATTTTCATTTTGTACGTCTATTTACTAACTAGATTTTCATATATGTTTTATTATTTTTTCTTTCCCTTACTTAATTTTAATATTATATTTCTCATATAGCCTTTTTTTATCTTCTAATAATATTTGAACTATACATTTCTTTCAATACTATTTATATATCTGTAATGTTAGTCATTTTCTGAACATTCTGTTATTTCTTTTATTCATTATGGTTGTTATCTTGTTTTTTGTTTTTAGCCCTCATAAAGGTCCGAAATTCTTGCCGAAACATTGGTACTAATAAATAACTTATTTATTTTCGTTCTTCATTGACCGCACCTCCATTTTCTCATTTAACTGAAAAGTAAAGATTTTTTGGTAAATAAATTAAAATTCAACCCCTAAAAATTAGTCATTTTATTCCAAAATTTAAATTTACCCCGGTCCAATATGAGTTATAAATCACAATTTTCATTGAAACGTTAGTTTATCTACATGAAATTATCCCTTAATGATTTTATTATTAGCAATATCCACAAAAAAAATATATTTACTTTTGATAGAAAATTTCTCATTTATATTTGAGTATAACACTCAGGATATTTATCATAATGATAATAATACTCAAACCTAGTTGTTTGTACTCAAAATTAGTGTTTATTTAGTATAAATAGGTATTGGAAATAGCATAACTGATTGAGAAAAGTTCAGATATCATTTGTATAAAACTAATAAACACCTAATGTACAAACATTCAATATCGCCTTATAATAAAAATAAATTAAGTAAAAAATCCAACGCGGAAGTATTCTTACCATGTCCCGTTATGAGTACGTGTAATCAATTTAACAAGTAAGAAATCTGACATTAAGCATGTGGGAATATTGTAAATACCATGAATACTGGTGAAAGACAGGTTTTTGTACGAGCCATGACGTAGGAGGTTTACCGCAATCCCTTTTCCATTACTGTACGTTTTCCTCTAACTTTTTTTTTTATCAGTGGAGGACACCTCTGGATGACATAAGGCTCCATCCATCGTGAGTCACTGCCTCGTGAATAATTCAATCGTAAGTGTTGAAAGCCTATTTTATGGGCGTCTATATTGTCATTAACTGTCGAGGGAATTACAGTCGTCAATGTTCTAGATGTCTATATTTACGTAACTGTATGACATAGTGGAATGGGTCACATTGCCAGTTATTTAGAACCATTGTAGAAATAGGGTGTGACAGTTCTAACATTTTTTTATCTCCCAGACGGTCATTTCCGATATACGGAAAGGAGAGAGGGGTATCTGCAGGTTACCATACCATGCCTTTAGTGGAAGGGTCATGTTTTCTTTTCGTGGGACCGCCACGAAATAAAAGTCAAACAGGCCGAATTGGAACCGGCATCGCTGCCGTTACAATGTTGCTCCGATGGACGCCTTAACTCCCTTGACTATAGATGGCTTTGACAGTGCTGAACTGAACATTTCTTATCTGTTGTCATTCATTTTAAAAATCCCTACTGAGATTCAACATTCTTTCACATTCTAATGTTAACTCCTCAATATTTATTCTTATTTCGTAACAAAGACTGATTAACGAATATTAATATTTACTGTTTTAACCCAGTTTAATTGTTTTCTAACTATGGACTCTATCATGACTATAACCCACCAATTCTCAGTTAAAAGAATTTTATTGAAATTATACAATTTACCTCACTCAAGAGCGATAAGTATTAAGGTTGTAAGTTATTCAATCATATCATATATGCGAATGAAACTAAAATAGAAATGGAAATAAATCAGTAAGAAAAAACAGATAAGTATTGAAGAAAATAAATATGTGTAAAAAAATATTATAAAACGATAAAATATAAGAAATAAAAAGATATCTAAGAGGAAAATTAAAGAGCCAAATTACGAATTGATTATAGTTCGTAAACATAAGCCAGCGGTAGCCTCACTAAACTACTTCATTTTCTAAACCGTTATGTAATAGTTATTAACTACGCAAAAAAGAAATCACGTACACAAAATAGCTGCATTAGTCAGACCTTTATTGTGCACATAATTGCATAAAACATACGATTTACTAAGACATACGTATATCTAAGAAAATTGGTTATTGTTATATTACTGCTAAACTTCACTTCTGAAATAAGAAGGCTAACTGAAATAAGATATACAGTTATAAAAAAAAGTTTTTTTATGAATTTACTTTCTCCCTCCCCCAATAGCAGAACGCCAGAAGATAATGAACACTACCGAGCCAATAGTTGAAGAAAGCCGGACCCGCTCAACAATTCATGTTTACGAGCCGATCCCCGGACTCGAGGGATTGTAACAATAGGCTCTTAGCTTTTACTGCGTCTTTGGGATTTTAAGTGAAGAGGTTTCTTTACTATTTGTATTCAGCCGGTTCCCTTCTACATCACTGCAGCTCTTATGGAGGTTGGAATCGCACGGCTCGTTCTCAGTGGAACAAACCTCTTCTACGGAGGAATTCGCAGAGGTTAAAACCCTGCATAAAAATCCATTAATTGCGTTCTGACAAATATCCGAACCACCGAGGAAATGTGGTGGATTTGATTCCCAGCTGTACCCTTCGTAACTTGTTACGAGGTAAATCTCAATGGCCCATGGTGCCTATTTCGGTAAAAAGTATCCTTACTTATTTTATGGCCATTAACATTATAAAATCTACATGCTTAAGAATTTCAACAGAAAAATTCCAAAACACTCAAGAAATTTATTAAAGTAAGCAACAGTGATGCGATCAGATAATCATAAATAATATATAATTTCAAGATCATTCTGCGAATCTTCGTATAAAACACATTCACCAAAAGCATGGTGGATCGCAAACGTATGAGGATGAAAAGAAGATGGATGAACGAACTCCTTGAGTAAAAAGACCGAAGGAAATGCCATTGGGTTATTATAACCCAGTAGCCCCTATTTTGCTTTTTCAATTAATTGCACTCATTGTTTGTCAATATCTACAATTAATTATTAACAGAAAGATAAACAGGGAAACCAAAATACTACTCTTAATCTGAGCAACTATCAGTTGCCTGCTTACACGCCTCCAACCACAAACCTTGACAACCCCAAACCCACAGTTCAGCCTTAACACAACATAAAATACATTCAAAAGTATGTGTAGCTTTTTTTTTCTTAGCTTTGTCACTACCAAAGGTTGAGATGGAAGCTCATTCATGAAGAAAATATTTTAAAAAAATTATGCCATTAAATCGAACATTTTCACGTGCAAACTACATTTTAAACGTCAATGAGCAAATTGCGGTGTCGTCTCAGTCTGTCTGCAGTCAAATTTTGGGTCGGAATTAATTTTCAGAGATTGTGCGGGCTAGTATTCAGTTAGTCCCATATCGATTTTATTTCATTCTACTTCTTTTACTTAGGACTACGTAAACGTATTTTTCTGGGAACACCGATATTTCGAAAGCGTCCGATTTTGGCCAAATTTGTTGGAAAATTAGGAAGAAGTAGTGTGAAAATGGACGAGTATTGATTTTATTAATTCAATCCGCAAACTTAATTAATTCGTTCAACCATGCGGCCGTCTCACGTAAATTTTATTCTCAAAAACGAAAAAAAAAATAAAAATGATAATGTTATTTTTAAATCTTGGAATATAAGTAATGATGTACAAACTACCCATTAGAAATGGCAAGGTGTGCTGACCTAGAACTTTCTTTTTTTTTTTTATATGGGCATGGTCATAACTGGGCATAACTCTGCGGTCATTCCGGTTTGGTCTATGGCGCCATTCTGACGGCGTCGGTACCATATTTCTGCGGCCTAATGATTTTTTTGATTTCTAGATAACTACGTCAAAAATTCCAAGTAGATATAAGTTTAAAACGAATCATTTTTTTACTTTTAACTCCTTACCTATGAAGTTATCATTTTTTTTAAATTTATTATTTATTTTTTGTCTCATAAGTTTCCCTATCATTCAGTTGTGAGCACTAATTGTTATAGGTATGTGTTGAGTTACAAACATAAGACGTTGATATGTTTATAAGACTCCTAAATTTACAAAAAAAATTCAATAACATGATTTTTAAAAAAATTTGTTTATTTGATTGAATGACCATTCCAACTTTGCCTAATGCTTACCCAGTTAACTATGACTATATCGTTACATTGTTGAGTAATAATCAATCCTCCATGACTTAGTGTTTCGGTGAATTTATTTAAAAATCATGGATCAATCTTAGATCAAAATTCGTTCTAGTTTGTTCTGGGCGTTACTAGGTCGTTACAAAAGTCTTTTTATTTATTCATTAAAGTAAATTTAAATTTGAGGTATTCTATAGATTGGAGCATTGATTTTGGTATTCCTAGTGAGTTTGGTGGAGGAAACTAGTCCAACAAGTGGGGCTTTTTGCCGACCCCTGGCGGCTACCAGATCTGCCGCGCTGTACTAATCAAGGAGGGAGGGTCAACATTCATTTCTTGGGACCGCCTAGAAATAAATATTAACTGCCCCAGTTGGGAATCGAAACCACAACGTTCAAATTCGGGAGCTCTGGTACCTACGTCCCTTAGACTGAGGTTACATCAAGACACCCTTAATAGACTTAGTAAAGTCTGTAACCCGGGAACCCCAATAGAAAAAGTTACTTCAGTTCACGGTACTATCTCTCGAATATATCCAATTCAAAATAATTTTTTTTTGTCAGTTGTGTCACTATTAAACCAAAACAGCAATGTAGCCATCTTAAAGTCAGTTATATCACGAAGGCCACATGTGATAATTACAAGTTTTCGCCTGCTTTATATGTCAACAAATCATCAAACATTTTTCCTAACCTTTTTGTTCTGACAGCAACCCAATGGGCCAATAGCATTGAACCCAAACCAAACGATTGTTCTCGCCTCCATTGTTCAAAGGTGTGACACAACCGATCATGACACTGTCCCGAACAGGAGAAAGCAGCCCTTTCACTGAAGAATTAGGAAAACATCGGAACCTCCCTTTCTTAGGAAGAGAAAATGAAGGCGTAGGACGTGATCTGGATGGCAGTGAGGAAGTTATTTGGCTAACAGATCGGCTCGGCCGTGACCGGAAAGTAATTTGTTTAACAAGACGCTTTCGAGGCTTGGCTCCTTATCTCAAGCAGGCTGTACATCACCCTAACGCTAATCTTTGTCTATTGAGCCGTATCTCAAGTATGCAGTAGCTTAAGTGCTAACCTTCTTTAAGAGTAATTTTAATAGCTTCGGTACAAAAATAGCTCTTTCACTTTTTACCAAGGTTTTAAGAAGAATTACGGGTCTTTACGAAAAATACTGAGACCAGCTTCAAGTTTGACTTGATTTATTTTTTATTTTTCAGTTGAAAGACTCCTCTACTTGTTATGAGTAAATTTTTTGGAGATAACACAAGCCTAGACCTAATTTTAGAATTTCGGGAAGATGGCAGCACACTTCAACTGACATCATTGTACCTAAGTATTCCTTATTTTCTATGGAGGGTACGAAAAAAAAAAATAGAATTTCGGGAACGGGGCGGGTTACTTAGTATTCCTTTCTATTATTTTTAGTGTTATAATCTCCTAGAGATATTGTGGTATGTCGTACATAGACTAATACTCGTTATACGTTTATACTTTAAAGTATTAAAGTATACGTTTTATACTTATCATAATAAATACGGCAATCATGGAGAGTGGAAGAAGACTTAGCAAAGTATATGAATTACTAATTTTATTATAATGAAGGGCGCGAAAAAAGAGTGGGAGTGGCGGGTTTCAAACAGATTTAAATTAATTCACAGTGTACTAATTAAAAAGTAAAATTCTCATCCAACCCCACCTTAAACAGAACTTCTCGCACACTTTCACTGTTTTATGATTTAAAAAAAAAATTTATTAATTTATTATCTTGGACACAACAAAAGTTCCCTATTAAAAATAATAAAAACATGTAAATCCCGACTACAAATTATAGTTTTCATGCAATTAAATTTGCCTATTAGATTTTTCAACTACCTTAGATAAGAACCTCAAAATTTTATTATCTGTGTCTCGGTTCAAATCTCGGACGTTCATTCGTAGGTTCAGCACTGATTAAATTGTTAATGATTCGATCTTTACTCAGCCCATAACAAGCTCATTTATATAACATCGTATCAGTTACTCGAATAATCTTTTTTAAAATTTAATAATTGAAATGCATTCGTTGAATAATAGAATATTCAAATGCATCATTTTTAAAACGTAGAATGATTATTAAATACATTAGAAGATTATACATTAATAAACCTGTTGTTATTGAAGAACTTGTCCGACCGGGATCTAACCAGTTCATGGCACAGCATGACATAAAACTCAACTCATGTAAGGTTTCCCACGCTCAGTGGTTTCCTATCTCATGTTTCACCACATCCACCGCGTGTTGACATTCCGGCTGTTTACATTATTTGTAAAAATAAATAATTTCATTATTTAAAAAGAAAACGTTTGTACGTATTATGTAAATGATTCTTCCACGGATTGTTATATATATTTTTTTAAAAATATTTCTTCTTGTTTCTTAAATGCTTTAAAAACAAAACAAAATCTAGCTAGACTCTTGGTTCAAGTATTTAAAAAAAATATCTACCATTTGCCGTCAAGGAAATTAACACGTAACCCGGACATTTGTTTTTATATTCGTGTAATAGGACATCATTTTGATAATACTCGATAAATCAGTATTTATTTAAATATTAGTGAAGATTCCCGTTCTAAGAATGGTTTTAATCACCCTTTCTCTCTATCTCTCGAACTGCTTCTCTCTCACTTCCTCTTTTCATCTCTTTCTTAGTATAATATTCATTTATATAAACTTAAATTTATTATTTATTCATCTTTCTCCCCAATTTATCAAGTCATCATAAATTTTTTATCGATATCTCTTAAAATTAAGCAAATGAGAGAGCAATACCTATGATGGAGAAACCCTTCAGGCTTCCATAATGTAGATGTTTTATCACCATTTAATTAAAAAATAAATAATAATTATTAACAAATAAGAAAACAAACTTAAATTTATTCGTATGATTGCAGATGCCCACTGAACCCACAGGTGATCTCACCGTTCCGGTACGACGAAAAGACAGGAATCGCGGACTCGGAACTCTATTCTATGTTCCAGTTCCCAGATGGTAACCAAGTTCACTTCCAATGCGACATCGGGCTCTGTAAAGGTAAGTACAGTCTCCAAAGCAATATTATAAAAATGGAAATGCTAATAATTTATTTATATAATTATTAATCGGCACGTATTACATAACATTTAAGTGAAAACCAGAGCTCTTTACGACCATTGGTTCAAATGGTATAAATTTTTTAATTCTTAATAACGGACAAAATTCATCAAATATATATCTACTAACTCACGATTTCGGAATTAATATTTTGGTTTATTTATTTTGAAAAAAAAGTTATATATAGTATTTTCTTAGCTGTACAAAATTATATACAAAATACAACAATTGACATTTTTATAGATAGAAATCATATATTAGTAAATATCGATTACATTGAAATTTTCGCAACTTGGATTTGTGAAAAATAAACTCGCATTAAAACAGTATATTGTAGTCATATCTGTTTATAAAATAATACCAATAGCTTTTCTGTAATATCCCGAACTATCTCGGAAATCAATCTCCTCTAAGTAGTAATAACTACAGTTTGTTTAGGTGAATCTCAACAAAAGAAAAAGAAAAACTAAAATAATTAGGCAAAAGAAGACCTCACCGAAATGATTTTAAATATTCGTATACTAATGAAAACGTTTACAAATAATATTCCATTTTTATAAAATATAAAGATCACTCATTATTTTTAATAAATTAGTTTTGTCTAATAAGGAAATGGATTAATTTAAAGTAATAACAATTACATTTTTTTTGTTTAGAGTAAGCATAATTTTATTATAAAATGTCTAGAATTATTTAAACCTGCTAATTTACCCTAAACAGGTCAAAAATATTATCTTAGTGTTAGAAAATAACTTATTATTCAAGGTAAATGGCCGAAGCTGCTAAGGTTTCATACTAATCAGGGCATTATTAAAAATAACTAGCTCTGTAGAAAATTAAAAGAAGGAAGCTTGTATTAGTTGTGAAATATTACATTCCTTGGCATCTATTTGAATTAATATTTTAAATTGTTCGAGTTGCCGATTTGGCCAGAACCAAATACCGTTACTTCCATAATAAACTTCTCAACCACCCAAATCCACTTGTTTCTAACCTGGCTTCTCCTTCATTACCTAATAATCCTCCTAGGCGTCAGAAAAGAAGATGGCCTCGAGATCTTCTCCTCTAGAAATGTTATTGGAGTTCTATCAGTGGGTAGATTCTCCACATGTTTTTATCATGTCACTATGTCACCTACAGCAAATTGACTTGTTGTATATATGTGTATACAGTTGTAAATATCAATAAATAAATTATTAAAAAAAAAAAAAAAAAATTGTTCGAAACGTCAAAACATACAGACAATTGAATACACATATACACATGCCTGCATTATTCGAGAATACTTTTCATTATATTTTGACATTTTTTTTATTTTAGGAGGATGCCCGGAGCTGAATTGCGAAGATGGTGTACCTGTACGAGATACGACGGAGGAAGGCGTAATATTGGCTTCAACCAGCGTCTTTGTTCTCCAGCCTGGCGAACCAGCTGGTGAGTAAAACGATCATTATTTGTAATATTAACACATTATCAGTCCATTACCAAATAATGTACAGTTGTGAAAACCAAAAAAAAAAATCATATTATAAAATAAATTTCAATTGAATTTACTCAACATGAGAGGGCACTAATCTTTGATCTTTGAAAAATAATAAGCTTCATAGAATGGAATTAGTTCCACATCTTTTTCTCAGTGAAGGTAACTTGCCGTGTAATATGGATATGTCCTCTCCGCTCCCGGTGGATGCTAGAAAACTAGAGTTAACTCCTCGCGAACAAACAGAACTCGGATTGAACACTATAAGACGGTTTTTAACTTATTCCACAACGTTTTCGAAAACTCTTTTTAAATTTTCACTACTTCCGCGAATAGTTAAGTTTTTTGCATGAAAGTTTTTTATTCTTGAAATGCACTGAAAAAATCATCTATTTTAACCTCGAAAAAAGTTCGTTAGATTACAAGTCTTGTAATTTAATGGGCATATTTCGCAGATTATGACCCAAAAATTTTAGGCCGATTTCAATTCTCTAAAGCTCCTCTGTTTTGTATTATTAGCTAGTAAGTATTTTTAGGGTAATTTGTTTTTTTTTCATAACTTTTCCTTTATCATATAACTACACCATACGATGTTTATTCCAGTATTTTCCTCTTGAGTATCACGCGGCGAAGGTTCATTCAATATTCATTCCAAAAAATGAATTATCACTCGTGGACTAATTGATTGAGATTAGCTGTCTACGTTCAATAATAAGCCTTACATTTTTTATTTCCTGCAATCGCCTATTTTTTCATAAAACTATTGATTTAGTTAAATTAATCAATCGTGTAAATTTTCATGTAGAAAGACTTAATATAATAGTTTTTAATATCATTTACAATCAAATAAATAATAGTTGGGAGATTATATAACTTTTTTATATCAATTTTAATTATAATGTAAGGAGTACTGTACTTAGTGATTTTTATTTACTAACAATAAATCATACAAATACAATAAAGTAGAATCAATAAATAATAAATATATAAATAAAATCAATAAATACGTTTTATGATTTAGGACCTTACATTTTTGCTTGTTTATTGCATTAAAACTTTTGCAATAAGTCATATGAGACTAAATATTTATTTATGAGCCGAATATGGTCATGCGATAACGGAAGACTCGAACGCAATGAAACAAAAAAGTCCTTGAGCCCCTTGCAGAGAAACCAAAGCACGTCCCATGATGTTATCTTGAGTATATACTAAGGTTGCGACAGAGGTCTAGTGTTTTTTCTCGTAGGTCAGATAGAGTAGATGTACCTTATTGGCTGCTTTACGGTTTTGATAAGATAGTTATTGCAAAAGGGCGCCAATAACGGTAAATATTCCTTCTAGCATTAATACAATGAAAAAAAATATATAACAAAAAAAAGCTATTGAATTCCAATTATTTTCTATTTCCAATTACTACAGAGGCGTCTTAATAAACCAGGAGATCTTCAACTCCAACCGATTTGATAAAAAAAAAAAATGTTGCTGTATTATTTTATTATTATTTATTTATTTTTGGTAGGAAGTAAAAACAAATATAAACCAAATATTACATGTTTTGAATATTCGAATTATACATACTATTTATTTGAGTCCTTATTATTTCTAATTGGTTTCTTAAAATTAACTTCTTTTAGATGATTTTAATACAAAATACATAACATTTTCAACATATTCAAAAATATTTCTTTATGATTGTAAACCAGTAAAATTATATGCGGTATAGTCAAATTTACTATAGCCGTATATTTGTTTAATTCTGATTCATTTCAAACTATGCACTGTACACCGGTAATGTAACATAAAATTTTAAAATGATTCGCATGAATTTATTTCCGGACCTCCAGGTTCTCAGACATAAAAGAAGAGTTATAAATAGGTAAAATCTATTTTTTTTTGTACATATATATAATAAGTCTTTCATCGAAGAACTATACAGCTACATTATTTTTTTTTTTTTTTACTACAAATAATAAATATTTCTGGTATCCAGATTCTAAGCCCATATTTTTTTATTGCTACGAAAATTGATATGTCGTCCCATTTTTTTTTTCTAATTTGCATAAGACTTAGAACAAGGGTATGAATTAATACTTAAATAATACCTATCCATTATAACAAAAAAATATTCCTCCATTTTTTCCCGAACCCGTTATTTTAATTATTAACAACAACTGAAATTTTCATGAATTTCAAAACTTACAAATATGAGCCCCAATAGAGATATTTACGTTCAATAGTTTCCGAGATAAATGTTTTTAAAATGCAACATTTCATGAAATTTATTTATTTATTTTAGTTAGTGATTTTATTGTGAGGTATCTAAACAGAATAATGATAGAGTATCTGTACGTCTCATGGTTCCTGACACATAGATTTCTCACAATAACTACTGATTTTTCGTTACATTTTTTATGAAATAATGCTTTTAAAAGAACTGTATCTCGGGAACTATAAAACTATAAAAAAATTGCTCTCTTTTAAATGATGTTCTATGTGGTTTTCTAGTGTTGCAGTTAGTTTTAATAATATAGAGCTCCGAATAAAAAAATATTATTTTCAATCCCCCTAACTGTACTTGGCAGACTCATCAATTTTAACTACCAACTACACATAGTTTTTATTAAAGTAATAAAATATCGATGTGAAATAACTAACTTATTTCTCCTCTCGGGCTCTTGTACTATATAGCTTAGCCAGAATTACTGCAGACCGGTTACTATAGGCAATAAAAGGGATGTGCTAAAGCGACTAAATTATAGCTAGCGGGCGCTCCCTGGTATAGCAGCTATAACTTGAGCAGTTCCATGGATTCAGCCTTTCCATTATAGCCTCTCAGCTCAATGGACCATTCCTTCTTCCATTACGACTTGTTTTTTAGCACGGTCACTTTACAGCTCAGCATTATTCAAATAGCTAGTTATTCAACTAGGCCTTGGACCACAAGCCTCTATATCTCAGTTCATCTTAAGGAACATAGAAGGAAGTTTTTTTTTCGTTTTACACCTTTGTAACCTTTCTTAAGCGCGCCTTAGCTACATTGCAGGTTGTTTGAAAATTAAATATAATATATCCAGTTGGTAGAAAGGAAATTTTGCCTATTTTAATTTTTTGTTGGATTTTTATCCTTATATAAAATTATACAATTTTCGATTTGAAAGCAAAAACCTGAATACATCGACAGCATTTTACTTTAATGTTTTCTATTTTCGTTTCTTGTCGTTTTCAGTCTAGTTTAGGGATTCCTAGTAAATATCTTGTCAAGATGGAGTACTAAGTAGCTAATCTGTTCAATAGGTTTTAGTGAGATTTTAAAAAAAGATAGTGTAGAGTAGGAGAATAGAGGTTTACGACTGAGAGTAAAGGTGATCTAATGGGGATACTTATTTGACAAAGCTCTAAACTTTCCATTTATTAAAAAAAAGCTATTATACAATATGATAATCAGACCGATTTGGACTTGCAGAATTGAACTTTTGGGCTCACTAAACCATCCTATTCCTCCCGCATCCAATCCTTACATTCCAAAATCCTCCGTAAAATCTTTGATGCTTTTTATTTCTTCACAAATAAACTCATCCATAAAGACCTCAACAACCCATTCGTTGCAGATTTGGCCCGAAATACCTCCTCTTTTATTCCAATATCCTTACCCACGTAAACCCATTACTTCTTAATCTCTCATCCTTAACAATCCCTGATAATCCTCCGAGGCGTCTGAAAAGAAGATGGTCACGGGAGGATTGAAGTACACCATTGAGTGGCTCCTTCCCGGGATTATCATGTGTTCTAAAATATTTATCACATTTACTTACTGTATTTGTTTTTTTTATATAGTTGAAGATTTCAATAAATAAATCCATTGTGATTGTATTCCGAAACCGTGGATTAGTGAGGAGGAAAACTTAGCATTACAAAAAACATGAAAAATTGTTGAGAAGAAACTTTCTATACTTTTTTATAAAAAAATAAAATGTAATGTTCCTCTTTTTTTAGAATTTTGGTCTTCTTTAATTTTATTAACCTTTAGTTTTCTTGTTATTATCGTAATACTAAAAACTGACAAATTTTATTTTATTTTTTTCTCTATTTTCCCTGTTCTACGAAACCACTGACAAGTGAGATGATAGACCTGAAATTCGTATTCAGCAACTTAAATAAACTTTTATATTTTTTCCTAAAAACGCTGTATTTGAATCTTCGATGTCTGGACAATTTTATATTGCGATGTCTCTAGTGGAGTATATTATAATAAAATGTAATAATCTATTATAAATTTTGTTTCTTTAATGTTTTATAAAATTTCATGATTTTCAATTCTTGTTATTAGCATAAAACTTATATTAAAAAAGTCTTATAATTAATACTAAAAATATGTGAATTTTTTGTCTATAATAAAGAAAGACTTTCTTAGGGGTGTTTATGTTGCCTTGCCTATGTTTCCATTACATTCACCGTAAAAATATGCGAAAACCATATTTTTCCTCTTTTTCCTCGCCTTGTCGATAGAAAATTTCTTCCATCTTAGAATTTTTACGGGCACTTTTGATTCTTCATTTTCATGATAATGGAAGTGTTTTTACAAAGCATCCGTAAGGGACCATTATTTTTTAGTTCTTTTTATTCATTACCTGTACTAATTAAATTAAAATACATCTGCTGTTAAGTGTAAGATTATTAGAAGTTACTTTTAAGATTCAATCGTGCAGGGGTTACCTAAATCAACTTAATCTTAAATATCCTCATAATCATCGAGAGGTGTACCTACTTCAAATTATCGTATTTTGTTTTGCAAATACTTTACACACAGTTTCTTCAACTTAAAGGTTATTAGCGATAAATATCCTTGGCATCTCAAGAGATGATTTCAGAAGATAGTGAAAAGTAATTGAGTGGTGGGTTTTTGGAGTAGAGCTCTAACCTTGAGAAAGAAGCGTGGGTATTCTGGTTAACCTTCTCCTTCGCTGGATTTCATAATAGAAGGGTGGACCCCCTTACCTAATTGATGCAATTTATGAATTTTAATCAACTGTTTATTTATTTATTTTAATTAATATGTAAAGAAAAATAATGATCGCACTACGCTTTCAATAAAAATTTTAATGTTGTAGATTACGAAATTAAATTTACTAAAATATTTTATACAAATATTAACAAAAACGCAATACTATCAGAATCATCTGGATATAATTCTTGATAAAGTATGAACAATAGTGAATCGAAAAATAAACTGTTTAAAACAATACATTCTGATTCAAAATAAAAATAAAAATGACTGGTTGGTATAAATTATACAAAGATTTAAATTAAAATCAAAACTGTTAATTGTTGATTATTGATAACATTTGATAAACCAAGTAACTGATTTTGAATAGCAGTTTCTTTTCAATAGAAAAATAGTTCCATTTTCGTGTTACAATTTTATATTTTATATTTTATATGAAATACTGAAAGATATTTTGTAATAATGTAAAATAGTTCGGTAGTTTAGAATACATTTAAAGCAATTAGTTAGTGATGGAATAACTATATGAAAAAACGGATATCAAAAAAATCCTTTTAAAAAAAATAAATATATTTTTCAGTCATTAATGACTAATTATATATATTTATAAAAGAATTCTTTCGTATTCGTTATGTTTTTAATACAAGTCTACCAAGGCATCCGTTTGGTTAGTTATTTTTAATTATTATCGAATAAGAAAAAAAAGCGAGAGTTCAGGTTTCAAGATGGTGTAAAATACAAAAATCTAGTCTAACATTAAGGTTATTAATATCGCATACATAAATTGATATTTGGACATTTTTATGACAAAATTATGTCTGTATTTTTTTAACTTTATAATTAATGTACCTATACAAACTTAACTCAATCACATTCAATTTATCCTATATTTTTCATAAATTAATTTTACTTAATATCTCTGCCTAGTGTTTTTCATTAGATTGTCCCTGAGGATGCCCGGATTGGCCGAAACGTCGGACTTGAAAGAAAAATAAAATGTGTTGAGACTAAAATGGACAAAAATTAAATTATTTATTTAAACAACATTAACCAGTCTCAAGAAAGTGTTTATAAGTTTATAAATAATTTTGAGAATTAAGTATGAGATAGATACTTATGATTTAAGACCTATGAATACAATGATTTAAAAAAAGTTTGTAAGCGCTATATTTCGGAACTTGTTTACAAACGTTATTCCACTCCTCTAATGTACCTACTACCGATTATTCCATGTCTCATCATCCTATATCGAAAATTGTTTAGGAATTACTATAAATTACAATGAGTAAGGGATAGAAGGCAATCAATCTATTTTCGAGGCTATCGGGTGAAGCGGTCCAGAACTGCCCTGAAGCCGGAATCACGTTTTTCAATTCCGTTACTTCCGGAAGTTTTTACCTGGACTCGCTGGAACTGGAACATCACCTACTTACATAACATTTTGCATATCATAGCAACAAACTACTCATCCAAAAGTCATTGAAGCTGATTCACATCTGGAAATACTCCTTTTTCGATGGGAATGCAAGTATTGACGATTCATAGCCAACAAATAATCTTTTTTAGCATGACAGTTGAATGTTAAAATTTGGATAAAAATGTCATATTTTATATATAATCTTAACACTTTCTTGAGACTGGTTAATATTGTTTAAATAAATAAACTTTTATCCATTTTAGTCTCAAAACATTTTTTGTTCCTTTATAAATCCGACGTTCGGATGCCAATTCGGGCATCCTAAAGGACAATCCCAATATAATTTTAGAACCAAATCATTTAAAAAACAACTTTATGCAGGCTATTCTGACCAGGGCATTTATATCAGTCCACAAAGTACCCTTATTAGTCAATTGTTCACATTAAATTAAAAATTAAAACTATTATTACAGTTAACCTACTTTGTTAAAATTTATCACAACATTATATGTTAAAATACAACCAAAATTGTATATCGCAACGATATTTAATTATATTGAGATTGTCCTTGAGGATGGCCGAATTGGCCGAAACGTCGGACTTATAAAGGTATAAAAAATGTTTTGAGATTAAAGTGGAGAAAAATTTATTTATTTAAACAAAGTCATATTTTGTAGTACCTTATATGTGTTTATAAGGGGAAAATTAATAGAGTTCGATTATTTTGTAATTAAAATTTTTTCTACAATACAATACAAGGAAGGAGCTACATTTTCGAGGTCAGGCTATTTCTGAATCGCAAGTTACCATTAGAATGGAGAATATCTTGCTATAAGAATGCTCTTGAGCTGCTATCATTAACATTCCTCCGCCAGGACCACAACTTTGCCGACTCTGGCAAATACTGAGAAAGAAGTGGGCGTGATATCCGGCATGCCAAGCCCAGGCCTTGGAGCCCTTGCTGTGAGAACCGATCGTGACAAATGCTTTATTTACATCACGTTTAATTGTAGGATGCACTTGTGGAAAATAAAGACGTTTCCGCGTCTAGAGATTTATTTAGTTAGCTAACATGGTCTACAAAATTTAAATTCGTGTGAACAAACGCGTTAACAATTTGATATAAATAATTTAAAAAATGAATAATTTGATAAAGATTTCATTTAAGAAAGAAGGGCTACTACCATCACGATTGCCAGTCATGTGTTATTGATTCCGGCTACTCAAATCGGTAAACTTCGACGCATTAGTTACAGGAACTCAAACAACGCCCCATCCCCATGAAGAGTTTATTATGGAGGACTCCATAATATATTTTATTTATTTTATAAAATATAAATTATCGCTATAGAATATGTGAACCAAGCAAATATCATAATTTGTTCTCCAACTCTAATACTTCTTGGAAAAACAATTATATGATTTGGAGATGCCCAGAAATATATCTGTTTATTTTAATTATTTGGATGGTTGTCCTAATATGTAAAATAAATATATGAAATAATAATTAAAGAAGAAAAAAAAAAGTAAAGAAAAAATATAAATAATGTAACCGAAAATAAATAATTAATTAAAATGAATAAATAACTTAATGGCTAGAGAAACGCAGTGGGAGGGTTTAACCAAATTAATAAAATAACATACAAAATATAAGAAAAAAGGAAAATAAAATAGTTAAATGGGGAAGAAATAATAAAAAACCTGAATAAATTTAGTGTATAAAAGAAAAAAATATATATAAAAAAGATTTCTGGAAATTAATAAATAAAAACTCCAAAACTTGTTATCTATGAAGGTTCCAGGCAGGCGTCTGATTTTTTCTTTCTGGTACAGTGAAGAAGGTATAGAAGACTAGAGGATTGGAGCCATGTGGGATAGATAAGTAGAGATTCTTGTATTTGATATTTGTTGTATGTGTATATCGTATTGTTATGCGTGATTTTAAATTTACCATGGATAATTAATTAGTATTGTTGACTGTATAGTTCGTATATTATGGTTGTGTGTAGCTTTTGTGAATTGTTCTGTTTCTTAGGTCCACATTGGATTCTGTATCCCAGAATATTAATTTTGAATATTCGCATTAAGCTTGTGTAAATTCAGAATGATATGAAGGCCTAAATCGACACACTCGTCTAATTATAAAAAAATATTATGTAAAAATAAATATAAAAAAATATTATATATATATTGTTCTGGTATAATGCTTAACAAGCGCAGGGCCCATGTATGTGAAGGTATCCTTCACACCCAGCTATACATATAGCATACCTCCTACATGTACGTACCAAATACCCACTAAAATCTTTACAGGAGGGTATGAAAAAAAAAATGCTTAACAAGCTTCTTGCTTCCTCGTCAGCGTCCAACATTCTCAGCCACGCTTAAGAATGAGGAATGAAAATGAAGGCCAAAATGACATTTGTTTGCAGCCTAGAGTCTTATTTGAATCATTGCATTTATAGCGTTGTTAGAATTTACCTTGAACCTTGCTATATGATTTGATGATGCTCTTTAACGCTCCCAAATTAAGTAAACAATAATTTTGGAAGTAAATAGTTGACCGTATGAAGTAGATTGTAAGAAGATATCTTCCTACTGTTAATTATAATGGTTTTGATAAATAATCTAGGTAAAAGAAAACATATATAGAGAAATAAAGTAACAAGAATAGGAAGCTGCCATGTATCTATACTGTATATGTATCTATACTGCCATGTATCTCTATAGTATTAATCTATACTGTATAAATAATGGTAGATGTGGGTATAACCTACCTTTATTGTTGTTAATTTGATTAAAATTAATAATTATGTGCGTTATTTTTTTTTTTATTAATACTATTTCTATTCAGTTAATTACATCTGTATAAGCATAATAAAAGTCAAGAAACAAAAGCATTGACTTCTGTTTCGAAACGACATGGTGTTTATGTTATAAACGTTGTTCGTTAATATTAAAAAAGTAATTTTCTGATTCAGGCTACGAAAGGTTGATAACCTGCAGGATCTCTTTCCAGCTCTAGTTTGACAATATAAAGAAATTGAATTAATAAATGTAATGTACCAATTCGAAATGAGCTTTAACTTTTTTTTCAATTATACTTGTGAATATAATATCTCTACCCAAAGCATCCCTGAAAAAGCAACGCATGGATTCTAAGAAAGTGGATAAGTTATTTTTTATTTTTGTTTTCTCTATGATACTTATACTATAATTTCATATGTCATCCATTAGTTTACAACCTGATTATAAATTCCAACGAGATACCATATCCTGAATGTACCGCAGATCTAGGGGACCTCTTTGTACTAGGCCCAGCCGAAGACAGCTCACGGAATTTTAAAAACTGAGCCGGATCTGGTACAACCGTAGTCACGTGTACACTGCCGCTAGTCGACCATTGCATCTGGGCCACCCTGTGTCCTCCATATGTCCTCCGGCCGGGTGCCCTCGCTGTTCGGGGTTAGGGAGAGAGTTAAACTCAACGAGATAAGATAGTCGTAGGATAGTAGTCCGCTGTACTTTTCGTTCGGCATTCGTAGGAATTTTAATGTCGAGATAAAAATCGCTCGAAAGATCAGATAGAGATGAGTTATCAGTAAAGACCCTTAAAGTCATGATTCAATTTTCCTAGATGAGAGAAAACATTATTAAGAATTTTGGTCTTTCCTTCCTTTTGCCCAGAGTTTGATCCACGGCTGATAGATCAGAATAAATGATTGTTTGCCTCCTACGAACTCGGATTGGAGTGCCCTGCTCACTGAGCTACCCCGTTCCATATATTTGATATACAAGATTGAATCAGCAATGTTTTTTTCTAATTTGTAAATTTTTATTGAGGGTGCTTAAAGAAAAATTATTGTTTTTCAATAAGACAATTTCCGTAGTTTTTTTTAAAGTGTGAGACTGTTTGTTGTCCTTAAATAGGCCTTTGAAATATTTTTCTAACCCGAATAACTAGATAATGACACATGATAAACCAAGAAATTGTACCGATTCCACCCACAACTACCCAATAAATTGAACTACTGACAGCGGAAAATTCATCTCATTTTATGCCTATGTTAAAGTTTCGTAAGATTTAGTTATTTCCGATTCGTGGCACGTTAGTAAATCACTGGAAAATATATAAACCTAGTTACCTGTAAATATACAAATCAAGGCAAGTAATGTAACCGCTTAACTGTATCGCGCAAGAAAATGATAAAAAGAAATAATGATTTTTTTTTATCCTATTGCTGTGCATGTCCTAGAGAAAAGTATGTTTCAGCGGGAGGTCAGTCAAACTTTCCCGACTGTTGGAGAAACTCGATTTATCCGTCTAAGAAAGGCATTCATCAAGTTCTCGGAGTTAGGTAAAGTCATTCCGCTTAGGAGGGTCAACAGTTAAATCGTGGTAACTATTACACCATGACTTGGTACTTTCCTTTACCTAAAAAAGAAAAAAAATACTATTCTATACCTAGTTATGCTTTCCATTTAGGAGAAAAGTTCCTCCTACTTAGTAAAATTTTCACAGGTTTTCTGTCGTTGAATAGAATAATAAAAAGTGACTGAAAAAACGGTCGTTCAAAGATTTCTACTATATAGAGCTATATAGGGTTAGTTTAATTCATTACAGAAATTAACTAAATACCTATGAGAAAAGAAACGTAAGTTCACAAAATCTTGCATAAGATCAATTCCGAATTGAATTATCCTGTAAAACTCAAATGATTCGAAAATAATTTGTAAATTAAACTTCCCCTTTATTTCAATTTAATGGCTTTTGACAAGAAATTTATTTTCATTTGGTCTTCGATGGAGTCCTTCCTGCAATGTTAATTGGTTAATTGGCTTCACCGGAACCTGCTTACTCACAAATAAATAAAAAACAGATTCTTTTGTGATTATGCAAATAAATACCCTTGAAACCCGAAATAAAGCGATCATTAGCTTCAACACCTATGGGAAAATTCCTTTAGAGTTTTATTGCGCGTTACTATGAAATCGGAAAAAAATTCATGAGTAAAGATTTTCCACTTATTACCGGTACATTACTACTAAAACCAATTATTATTAAGCTAATAAACCAATAACAGAATAGTTGTGGAGACAGAGGGGACAGAGGCTAGAACTATTTTTTTGGGAATGGGTTAAATCTTAAATTTCATAACAATTTTGATCGGATTTCTCAGCTATATTAAAATAGTTTTTTATTAAGTCGTTTGTTATTTAAAGGTAATTAATATAATTTTCTAATTTTTTTTTTCTTTTTAGGCAACCAAATAGAGTTTTTATTCCATTTGTTATCAATTCCACATTAATGAAATAATCCTTTCGACGTTTCGAACTGTCCGTTCATCATCAAGCGCTAGCTCTAAAAATAGTTTTTAAGTCTTGAAAAAAGCCATTTTTTTACTCCATGACTATTATAATCTTACTGAGGATTATTAGGCATACTTTTGTTTTTATTATTTCTTCTTTTCTTAATTTTTTACATTACCACTAAACAAACATGTCTAACGGATTATTTTATCGATGTTGAATTGATAACACAGAATTGAAATAGGAAGGCTATTGAATTGCCCAGAAAGAAAAGAGAAATAAATTAAATTTTTCCAGATACATTATGAAATCGTTCTTTTCTCTAAATTCATTTGAACTTTTCAATTACCTGTTCTTAGTTTAGCGATACGACAATTTTTTTTTTCTGTTCAAATAGAACATTATATCTTTAAAATCCTATTTTCTTAATTTTAGAAAGGTAGATATTGTTTAAAATTTTAAAACTGCTTTGATTAAAATTAATTCTTCCAATTTCCGCGGTTTTAAGCAGGTCTTTTAGTCTCAAATTTACCAACCTTTTTGATTCCAAACTCTCTTCTGAACCTACTCCTCCATTGCTTTCCCATGGTGCCACTGAGAGCAGAGGTGACGAGCGAAGCCGTAATACAATCGGTAAAGAGATAACCATCTCTTTTCCAATTCGGATCGAATAAATCTTTTTTTTCCGTTTTTCTCCTTTAGTTATTATTAAGGTTCTTTAATATTTTATATTTATCCACTGTTTATTATCATTAACAATGAAAACTGTTAATTGTTTTCGAATAAAGAAAATTAGAGATACTTTAAAGGAAGAGTTTTTCAAAAATTTATCTTTCAAGCCCTATCAGACTATCTCAATGAGAATAAGACAAAGTTCATATTAAAGATATTTAATTGTACATTAATATGCCGAGTTTAATCAAACTCGTTTGAGCTCTAATGGAGAAATTCTAATAGAGAAAGTGTGGTGTATGTAATTGGCTTTAGAGTTAATATAAGGAATTGGTCGAGGGGTGAATAACCTCCTATACAAAATAATGACCGCTCTAAGACTAATAATAACAAATAAAATATTAAACCAATAACAGAATAGTTGTGGAGACAGAGGCTAGAACTATTTTTTTGGGAATGGGTTAAATCTTAAATTTCATAACAATTTTGATCGGATTTCTCAGCTATATTAAAATAGTTTTTT
>NW_027106248.1:158442-159112 GCF_000696795.3 Halyomorpha halys | reverse complement strand
GTGACGAGCGAAGCCGTAATACAATCGGTAAAGAGAGAACCATCTCTTTTCCAATTCGGATCGAATAAATCTTTTTTTTCCGTTTTTCTCCTTTATTTATTATTAAGGTTCTTTGATATTTTATATTTATCCACTGTTTACTATCGCTAAAAATGAGAACTGTAATAATTTTGGAAACATCCATTCCAAACCACCATTATTGGTGTATGCGTCCGTAGTAGAGAGGCTTCATAATAGTAGGATTCGGATGAACCTTAATAACATTTTTCGTGAAAAGGGGTTTCTGTAATATAGGTCTGTCCGTATACTTTATTTTAAAAATTTAATAAAATTAAGGAGGTAACGGAAATAGTCTTGTAGTGGCATTTCAAAGAGACAGACTCAGCAGTGCAGTCTAGCAAACAGAGATACTTTTAAAAGACTGCCGATGTAGACATTTTATTTAGTACAATAAATATTAATATTTTAGATTTAATATGATTGCTTCTACACAATCTATACAGCGGACAACCCAACCAATCCTAACACTATCCTCACCACGTATGCCAACGCATGTGTGCTCGCTGTTAATAATAACCCTTTAATTGCATCCCAAACTCTTCAATCCCATATCACAGCCCTCGAAGAATGGTGTCGTAATTGGAGGATTAAAATAAATTCCAACAAATCC
>NW_027106248.1:156085-158167 GCF_000696795.3 Halyomorpha halys | reverse complement strand
TTCAATAATGTTGCCCTTACCCCTGTTGAACAGATCCGCTACCTGGATATCTGGACAAATGGCTAACCTGGAATCGTAACACAAGACTGAAAAGACAGGAAACTGCACGTCGATTTCGACTATTACAGCACTTACTAGACAAACGGTCCAAACTTCCAATTCATTACAAAAGACTTATTTACATGACAATTATAAGGCCTATCTGGACATACGGCGTTGAGCACTGGGGCTCCAACTAAACCTTCGAATTCCTCTCGTATCCAATCCTTACAATCCAAAATCCTTCGTAAAATCCTAAATGCTCCCTACTTTGTCACAAATAAAATCATCCACAAAGACCTTAATGTTCCATTTGTAACCGCTCTAGCCCGAACCAGATATCAATCCTTCAATTACAAACTCCCTAAACACTCAAACCCATTAGTTTCTAATCTTGCTTCCTCTTTTATTCCGGACAATCCTCCGAGGCGTCTGAAAAGAAGATGGCCTCGAGACCTTATATTGTAAAAATGTTTTTTGAGTGCTACCATTGGATAGTTTCTCTACATGCTTGTACCATACCATTATGATTTCATCAAATTTACTTGATGTATTTATGTACAGTTGTAAATATCTATAAATAAATTTAAAAAAAAAAAATATGATAGCTAATTACAAATGTAAGTTATAACTTCTCTCCTTCGTAAGAATATTTGATGAACACAACCGATCCTTCTTTTTCTATTTAGTTACGCAACGAGTAAAGTTGTTATTCCTGTGATGGCGTTTCTACGGTAATCTAAATTATTGCGTAAACTTTAATAGCTACTGCTCCCGGCTAAGGCAAGCACTTAAGACAAACGCATGCTCTGGGTTCTTTTCCTCGTAATAGTACAGGCAACTCGGAACACTCATCGAAGAAAATTATCTACTGTAGTGGGCGCAGATTCTTTGAATTAGTGTAATGCAACTTTCCAGTTCATGCCCCTTCTGCAAGCGGTAATTCCTTTAATGAATTATGTCGACCGAGAGTTATAAAAGTTTATAGCACGTTGAGTACTAAGGCCTCATATTGGATCATGGGTGAGTCCAAGAGCCGTTAACCTCAAAGATCGTTATTATCAGTGATTTTTTAAAATTATTATTACTTTGGGCAATATAGTTTATTTCTTTAATTTTCTAGGCTAGTTAAAGAAATAAACGTAGGCTAAACTAGGTCGTTGTAAGTAGTGGTTTTACCAAGCCCAGACCCTGAAACAGATTGGACAGTGAAGCACAAGTTCTATTCGTGATGGGTCCTGCTGTGAGACCTTGGTCAGGTTGTTTCTTGAATCGTTAAAATTTATAGGGAATCTAAAATCTATAAACCACACAATATAAACAATAAATATAAAAATAAATAAAATATAAAGTCCGATCCGAAATACAGTGAAACTTTTCAATAACGGACATTCGCGGGGAAACTATAGTGTACGTTATATGGATAATTCAATTAAGAAAGGATTGATACAAAAATAACACAAAGACGAAATAGTGAAATTATTTAGATTTCGCGTATTAAATCTTGTACGTCGGCAACAGAACAATAATACTTTTTTTATGCTAAAAAAAATTCAGGGCGTAGAAAATAAATCTAGAGTTATCCATTCCAAACCATCATTATTGGTGCATGCGTCCGTAGTAGAGAGGCTTCGTAATAGTGGGGTTCGGATGAACCTTAATAACATTTTTCGTGAAAAGGGGTTTCTGTAATATAGGCCGGTCCGTATACTTTATTTTAAAAATATAATAAAATTAAGGAGGTAGCGGTAATAGTCTTGTAGTGGCATTTCAAAGAGACAGACTCAGCAGTGCAGTCTAGCAAACAGAGATACTTTTAAAAGAACGCCGATGTAGACATTTTATTTAATACAATAAATATTAATATTTTAGATATAATATGATTGCTTCTTCACTATCTATACAGCAGACATCCCTAACACTATCCCCACCACGTATGCCGATGACACATGTGTGCTCGCTGTTAATAATAACCCTTTAATTGCATCCCAAACTCTTCAATCCCATATCACAGCCCTCGAAGAATGGTGTCGTAATTGGAGG
>NW_027106248.1:154151-156035 GCF_000696795.3 Halyomorpha halys | reverse complement strand
AGTTCTATTCGTGATGGGTCCTGCTGTGAGACCTTGGTCAGGTTGTTTCTTGAATCGTTAAAATTTATAGGGAATCTAAAATCTATAAACCACACTCGTGAATACGGCATCTGACCATTTTCTGTCATGAAAGAGCAATAAAACATTAGGAAATATGGTAGTTAAAGCATTTTTTTAATACAACTAAATATTATTTATATTTAACATAATGATACAACCATTAATTTACTTAAAAACCATGATTAGAGATCAGATAATGGAAAACACACATAAGTCGTGGCCCAGGTTGTTGGTCAGGGGTATTAGAATTTTAAAAAAATTACAAATATGAACTCTGAAGATAGAATAATTAATGAGTTGACTCCAACTACGTCCTTACACGCCTGTCATATTACCCGCAATGGTATTGTCTTAATTATATATGCCAGATGTATTTCCGGTAAGTCTGCAGTGGCGCAGGTTTGGGATTGAATTTTATTTCGTTCTGGTCCTTTGAAATGAAAATTTGGCCCTCCTACTTGTAAAATTAGGATGTTTACATGTAAAAAACTCCTTCCCCCTCCCTCTCCATGTCGGAAATGAGTTGCGTAGATTTAAAAATATTTTAACTCACAATTTTTAAATTTTCGAGTGACAGATTAATTAACTACTTTAGTACGCAAGAGGATACAGTTTCGCTTCACTAAAGTATTACAACCTGCTTAGAACACAGCCTATTTCAACCAAATTTCTTTTTGCATTGGATGTCAAGGAAAAAACAATGATGAGGTAAACAAAAACAAATCTAACACCATTATTTAAATTAAAGCAAAGTTCTTGAGATAAGTTCTTGTTTCATGAGATAAGAACCTACGCGAATGAACTATTAAAATTAGATTAACTGATGCAGTCATAAAAAATTGTTGTTATAACTCAGCGAAATTTCACTTTTCATCAAAATATACTCCATATTTATATCGGTTCTACTGGAACAAATATGCATCTTTATACGGAAAATAGCACTGGCATTTTGGATTTTGTTTTATTGCAACTGAGACTAATCAATAAACAACAGAATACTGACATTTAAAAAAATAAAATCTCTAATCTAAGCTGAAGTTCCAACGGCTGTTCCCAGTTTCTTGGGGAACACCTGAGGATTGCTGTTCTCACAGTATTTATACGTGATGAAATAATTTCGTTACTCTTATTTAAAAATAAATGAAATAAATGGCCATTTAACTCTAGTCATTTCATCAAACAATTTTCCATGGCACCAATTATCATACTTCCAATACAATCCGTTCCGTGACATTAGGTCTATGTTTTCATAGATCGTAGTTCCATCGAGAATGTGATAATCATCAGTGATCAGTCGGGATATAAAAGAATAACATATGTTATTAAATCTAGGATTTCTGAAAATAAGTATTTTTGGGCACTGATCTCTCGTGTTTTTGTTTTTGTCAGTGCTATAATAATACGTATATATGTGACGAACGTTTCGTTTGTAGTAAATTGCAAAGAAAAAACAGGAAAAAAATGTAGCTAAAGTAAATTTTATTCGTACATAACTCCGAAAGTATAATTTTTTTTCCGGCTTAGACTCCCATTGGAGTCCTATACTGCCTAAAGTATACAATTTTATGGTGAATTGTAAAGAGCTGCTGGAAAAGTTATTAAATTCTCTAAAAATCTAAAATAAATGATTTTAATCTAAATATTACCCGATAAATACGTGAAAGTTTCCGTTCACTTTTTATTGATTTTTAACATAACTGGAAAACTATACAGAAATATAATTGCATTGTCCATAAATTAAAAAAATAACGAACTAGCATTAGCAAAGATGAACAATAGCAAACAATGACCTCTTTTGACATGATGGTAAGGAAAGTTGGGTGC
>NW_027106248.1:150996-152824 GCF_000696795.3 Halyomorpha halys | reverse complement strand
TAGATTATATTTATAGATATATTAATAAATTTTTATATTATCGTATACCACCTTGCTTAGGATGCATTTAATCGTTATCATCTATCTATTTTTCTGTGTAAAATAATAATAAAATATTATTAATCGTATAAAATGATTTTAAGGGTGTAAAACATTACAAAACCAAAATTCGGCTCCAGTAAAGTTGACAAATAAAAATTTTGTTTTGAAAAATAGAATCAGATTTGGTTCTAGCGTCTTTTGAAACCCTAAAATACGGATTGCCATATAAATAAAAAAATTATCAAAACGAGTTTTTATTTCAGCAAACTAGTTTCAGTATTAATCATTTGAAATATAGACTTGTACTTTACAGGCAAGTTTTTACACGTACTGCTCACTGTATCACGAGAAATAAAACATTTCTAATTTCTAAATATAATTAGATCGAAATCAAACTATTAAAATCTCGCATAACCCGGAACATGATGATAAGTAACTTTTATTATTAATTTATAATAGCAGTTTCCATGGTAAATGAGTTTGGAAATCACATTTTGGCAAAGTTGGTATAAATTGTCAAACGACAACGAATAATAGCGAAGCCGCTATTTCGGCTATAATTCTCGTTCAAATTTATAATCTTAGCTATTAGTATTCGATTTCGATTAAATAATTACTTTCCTTTTTTAAGTTTTCTCTAGGAACCCCTAAAAATATATCTCCTTATCACACAATAGGTAGTGTAATATTTATATTTGATTAAAACTTACTCTCACTACAAAACTAAATTTAGTTCTCTACAATGCTTTCATTTAGAACAGCCCTTTCCATGGTACTGTTTTTTTTTTTTTTTTAAAGTCACTACATTAAATGTTTTTTAAAATAATGGCTCATTCGAAAAATCTCCTTTAATTTACGTAAGAGTAAACTGTTCTGAGCAATGTAATTTTAAAAACTATAAACCAAGAAATTAAAAAAAATATCCCGAGTTTTTGACTTATAAAAGTGAACTAAATTTGGACGTGTAAAGTTATTTCCAGCGTTATCTGTGTTAATCAACGCCTAAAATATAATTTATCTAGGCTATTAGGCTTGCCAAAATATAATTGAGAGCTATCATATTTTTATTTTCATCACTGAATTGATTTTTTTTTTATTTGCAAAAATTTAATTCGATTAATAACAAAAAAGTTTAAGAAAAATACATATAAAAAATGTTACATAAAAATAGAGAAATATTTTTAAAATAGGAATGAACTGAAATTTTTTAAAACCACTGTGTTCACAGGAAGCATACATATTCAATAATAACGGACAGTTATTTTCAGTAAAAAATTCACAATGTAAATTACTTATATATAATATACAGAAAAATAACTGTTATTTGAAATCACTGTTAAAGACGAATCTTCATCAAACGGTATCCACACAAAAAAATAAAGAACCTAGAGAAGCATGGTGTCCAGGTTTACTATCTTCTTCTTCTTCTAGTTCCTTGCTGAAAAAGATTTAACGGCGCAAATTCATTCCAAGTATTAGGAGAAATTCAGCTATTAATTTAAAGGGGTCAAACATTTTGCTTTTTACATGATAGTTAATTTCCAGCTAACTCCTTGGCTAAACCCGTTATAGGAAAGTAACAGTTCTCTGTGACAATTTTTTTCTCTCTCTCAGGCAGCTATCGAATGTTCTTTATATTGAGAAAAAAACGAAATACAGGATTTCAGAGAAAAGCATATTTATTATGCGACGTATAGAGGGAAAAAATTATAAAAAATACTTTTGTACATTAATTTCTACGGTACACTTATGAATAAGAAGGTCGACCTTCTTTAGTTGACAACCT
>NW_027106248.1:144136-149757 GCF_000696795.3 Halyomorpha halys | reverse complement strand
TTTTTAATTAGTAGCCCATTAAACTAGCTTTAATTTGAGTGCTAACAGACATCTGTAGGTCAAATAGTTTTTGAGATATAGATTTTTCATAATAAATTCACTAACTACTGATCTTTCAGTACGTTCTGTACAACATTTTTATGGAATATTGCTTTTTAAAAATCATTGAATGTAAATAGTTTTATTAGGGCTTAATTTTGGCAAATTTACTCTACTCTAAATGATGTTCTCTTAGATTTTCTATTGTTGTTGGTAGTTTTAAAGATATAGAGCTTCGAATGAAAAATCGATTATTTTTAAGGTTTCGAAACAGCCGCCATTATTTATTCCCCCTACGTATACTTGGTAAACCTATCAACTTTGAGTAGTAATTATACAAAGTTTTCATAAAAGTAATCAAAAATTGGGGTGAAATAACTGCCTTTTTTCTCTTGGGCTCATGTACTATGAAAAGAGAGAGATTAGTGGTATCGGCATGGAACCTTCGGGTTCATTAGGCCTCAATTATTATTATTATTATCATGTTAAGATAAAGCCGATTAATTAAATCAATTCAAGACATGTTGCCAGGAAAATATGAAGATCTCAATATTATTTTTGATAGAAACAATGTGACTTACTTCTCTCGAGCAACTCGAGTCAAATTCTGAAACATCGATCTTAATTATTTTTCCGGATTAATTTTGTGAAAAACAAAATGTGTATTTTGTGATTGTAATAAAATATATATAATAGAAGTAGGTTTTTAAGAGACATTTCTGGTACTTTTATATGTTTATCTTGAAATATTATTTTTCACAAATGTTTTTGTAACTTCGTTTTCTTTTTTAATTCACTTTAAACTTAAAGTATATTATAATTTCAATTCACTAGAAGTATAATATCATTACCATTACATGAAACCTTATTGTAAAATTAACTAAGAGTGAACTTAATGATGTACATTATGTAAAACATAATGTTCCTGACCTAAATAGAGTGTTCAAAGATTCCTATACTTTTAATGATAACATTACTACTTGACACTATAATTGAAATTATGGTCCGCAATTACAGTAAAAGTGTTTTCTATCAAATGTCAAAAAAATTTACTTATGGAAAGTAAAAGATTTTCTGACAAATTACAATGTTGTACCAAAAACTTATTCATTTTATTTAAAAATTCAAATTATCCTCTACCCTATGAGATGTTCTCATATTAAATTTTCAATTGTAACTTTTCAGAAGTAGATAAAAAACTCTTTAACTGTAATTGCAAGCCAAAATTTCAATTAAAGTGGTCTATCAAGTAGTTGATATTACCAATTAAATTTATTTGTAAATGTGACATTATTTTTGCAAGTTCATTATATAGTAATTGTAATTGAAATAATCTTTTACACTTAATACATGAGCATTCTCATTTAAATGAAATTATTTTTTATCGTTACTTTTTAATGATGTTTTCCAAACCATTAACAGTAATTTGAAAAAAAATTATCACCACGATAAAACGGTTATACTTTGCATTTAAAAATTAAAAAAACTTTCAATATTTATTAAAATTAATATATATTATGTAATCAAATAAAATATAGTTATTATTTGTACAACATTTATTTCTAAGAACATAGATGCTTTAATACGTTGGATCAAATTAATTGCAATTAGTATTTACATTAGAATTACTTTTTCTCAACACTGATTCATCTTGTATTGGCTAATTCCCATAACCTACAGCTCAATTATATACAAGCATATTTTTTATTCTACCATTTCATCATATGTCCCTTCTTACATATTTCCGTGTTTGGAGTTGTCGACTTTATGCTTATAAAATTATTCATTTGAGAGGAAGCACTTCTAACACTGTACTTCCCAAGTAAAAGTTCGCTGTCAGCCCTCTGTTATCGAATAGGTCAAGCAACCACATCAGAGGAAAAGAATTTTTTTAAATCTAGATGAGTGTTACATTTCCTTTTTCTTTTTTACCGATAGGGTAGCAAGAGTTCCAATATCTTCATGATAAATAGGCCATTTATGATCTGAAACCATGTTGGAGAAGCCTCGGCCGAATTTATATTGCGTAACTCCATTGAGCCGGTTTCTCAGAACAAGGACGTCTGGTGTATGCAGGCTAAATTAAAGAGTTCCGAGTAGGCAGGTTGTGGGAGAATCTCGGCGCAGAGTATTCTCAGTAGAAATTACCTTTGTAACCTCGAGCTTAACGACACTTTGATATTCCATATTTGATGCTTTGATTGCCTATTTAAGTTACTGGATAGTTAATTAAATAATTTATGAGAATCCATTGGTGCTGTCCCTTTCATGCCCTCTACTATAGGATGAACCTGAACTCAAGTTAAAAAAAAATGGTTAGAGGAAGGTATTAAATTTGCTTGGTGCGTTGCGATCCACTTGAAGGTATGTGTTTATACATATTATGAAAGAGTAGATTAAGGTAAGCCAGGTGGGAAGTGAAATCTAGTGTTTTACATTCCAGCAGAAAAGATGAAATCTCGATTTTTTTTCCTTTTTTAGTTTCCATTTTCCCCTATACATTTTCAATACTTCTAGATATTTTTTTAACAAACAAATGAATAACTATAAGTATCTAAAAAACCACAGTTTAGTTATTTGACATTTTCCAACCGTTAAGTTCATCTTAACACATTTTACATTCAATATAGTTATATATACCCTTTTTTGCATATCGATATTGTCCAAACCGTTGAACTAAATGTTTATTTTTTTAAGAATTCCTTATAGCCAGAATTTAATGTTCCACAATTTATGTATTAGTAAAACTTTCTAAGTCATGTTAAAAACCAAAAATGGAAAGATTGCATTTCGTGGTTTTTTCTTCCATGAAATTATATTCCTCTCATTTGGGATGCCTAAAGTGAAATAAAATCATTTCCAGCTTTGTCTGAGTTAATTAGAGGCAGATTTTTTGTTTCGTAAAAAATTCAATGCCATTCCAAACTACTTCAGTTTTGTGAGAAATTAATATTTTACAATAGTTAGTTTTAACTGATAATTTGATTTTAGTTTCAACAATTTTCCCTCCACGCCTTCATGTCTAAAGTAAACGATGATGCCAGTGGATAAATAATAAAAAATCGTTTAAATACAATTTCAGAATTTTATATTGTGAAAAAAAAAAATTTAACTATTCAATATTCTATAATGTTATAACATACAAAAGAATCAAACACGCAAAGATTTTGGAAAACAATTATATATTTTTCAAGTTTATTTAGGTTTACCTATTGGGGAAAAAACTGCTTATGATGCTAACTAACTACCTACTATGATTTGAAACTAGAAAAAAATTTAATTACAATGGCCATTAGAATTTACTGTTTTTTTTTTCAAATATCAAAACTTCCTTTTTACGAATTATAAGGTTATACATTTATTATCATTTTTTTTCGAATTTGCTAATTTTTAAATTAAATATTTTAATTTTATTACATAATTAGGTCAAAATGTTTTTTACTTTATTACTTTATGAAAATCCCATCGCCAATTATAAGAAACTACTTTTACCCTTTAATAGATTCAATAAATTCATTTACTTTAGTAAATTATTTTGGCTAGTTTAGAAAAAAGGAAAGGGAAAGGCAGAGAGTTTTCGAATTATTACAACCGATAAATTCGTAACAGATGTATATCAGCCTCAGAGTGTGTTATTACGAACCAAGGACGAACTTCCAGAAAAGGTAATAAGAACATTATATGTCTGATGGAGAAAGGATTTCCTAATACCTATACAAGACGAGCATCTGTGCTTGATTTCGGAATAGATTTTAAATGCCAAATAAGAAATTTGAATTTATATCGAGGCTGTATTCAAACAGAACGAATATATAAATATGAAATAACATGAGCAGTGTTTTGCAAACATTTTAATTAACAGATAATTTGATAATTTTGATTATCAAGAAGAAAAACACACAAGTTTAATAATTCTTATAATGTGTGTCGATGTTTCAACGTAAGTTTCACATCTTCATCAAGGTAACCAGATACATACCGAAGATATAAAACTATGTCAAAGATATCTCCAGCATTATAAAAAATAAATAATTGAAATAAGATATATACATATTTTTTATTTTATTTTGTTTGTTGTTAACAATCCTGTACCACGATTGTATAAAAAAATATTTTTACTAGTATGTAGAATTATTGGTCTCTGTACAAAAATCTTACAAGCATAAAATTTAACAAAGGTGTCTTATCCAGGAAATACAGCATTGTCGGAAAGCGTTGACTTGAAAGCATGATAATCTACTGATAGATAGCATAGTTAGGATCTGAGTTGGAAACAATGGAAAAGCCATGAATAAACATTTATAAAGAAATCATTAAATGAATAAAGAAAAGGATAGTTTTTTCGATTTATTGAGTATACTCTCTACGATCTAAAAGGTTTCTGTGGGTATGGAGTTCTTATTTGAAGGAAGTAAATATATTTCGGGTAAAATCTTGGTATGAAATATTCAAAAGAAAAATATAATAGGTTTTTTTTAATAATGAAAATCAAATGATTTTTATTATTATTTTTTTTTAATGAGTAACGCTTTGTAAATAATGGGTATAAAAGAACAATTTGCAGTATCTCTTATTAACACAAACTTCAAGTGATCCACTTGTTCTCTAAAATATTTATTTAAAAAAACCTCCAACGTTTCGGCTCTTAGGCAAATCTCAAGGAGAAAACAATAATGAGGTTAAGGAAAGAACTTTTGTGGAATAGATTTGGTTTTGAAATTACATACAATACATGGGCAATTAGTCAGCAAAAAAGACAATTTAAGGAATTATGACATCAATCATTATGGTTATCTCCTTGAGAATGGCCTAAGGGCCGAAACGTTGGAGATTTTTAAAATAAATAGTTAAGAGAAAAAGTGGATCATTTGAAGTTTGAGTTAGTAAGAGAATAAACCACTTTCAAACAATCAATATATTAAATCAGTAATATGTATCTAATTAACACTCGGCGTATAATGGAGGGAGTAAGCTGCTAGGGAAAGTGAAGCCAAAACTCGAGGGGCGTGGCAAAGAAGTAGAAGCTAATCACCAGCTGCTTGCTGTGAGTTTAGATTGCAAAGACGGACATTCCTATTAACCTCAAAGTAAACCTGAGTTCCGAGGGCGTGGCCAACCTTCCACTTTTGCTTTGAAGGAGAGTAGTATATAGTATAGTAGTATTTATTCCTATCGTTTGTTACTTATTTTTTTCGGATTTATAACGAAATAAATTGACGAAGCTGTGTACAATAGTAAACAAAAATCATACAACTTAGAGGAAAAAAAATTAATAAATTGATTCAAAAGAATGAAGTAATTAATTATTAAGATCAGGTACCGCTAAATACAGATAGTACCGCTAAATTTATATTTTTGTTAGTCGTTAAAATATTAATAGCGATTTTCAACACAAGGATTGTGGAATTTAAAACAACAAAACTAACGAATGTAACTTTAATGCAAACATATTAAAATTGTCCTTAATGTAATAAACTCAGAAATACAATTCACTCATTATAACAAACGAAAACTAACATTTATATGCATATCTCTGCATTTTATAAAGGCTGAGTGTGCCTTATGAAGATCCATTAATGACT
>NW_027106248.1:142010-143777 GCF_000696795.3 Halyomorpha halys | reverse complement strand
AAAATAAAATAATATTAAAAAAAAAAATACCAAGTACTTCATAAGAAAATCAAAAGAATAGCTTCAAAATTCGAAATTTATCATTTTAATAAGAATTATCCGTGCCACAAATTATTTAAACTAAAACTAGAAAGAAGAAATGGAATATTCGGTAGCAAAGCCACGAGTAACAGCTAGTATCTAATTAGTACTCTGCTTATAATGGAGGGGGGTAAGCTGCTAGGGAAAGTGAAGCCAAAATTTGAGGGGCGTGGCAATGAAGTAGGAGCTTATCACCAGCTGGTTGCTGTGAGTTTAGATTGCTAAGACGGACATTCCTATTTACCTCAACGTAAACCTGAGTTCCGGGGGCGTGGCCAACCTTCCACTTTTGCTTTGAAGGAGAGTAGTATATGCCACCCTCATGAATTAATAGCTTCATTCTTTTCGTAATACTAATATATTAATTTTATTTCTGTCGTTTGTTACTTATTTTTTTCGGATTTATAACGAAATAAATTGACGAATCGGTGTGCAGTAGTAAACAAAACTCATACAACTTAGGGGAAAAAAATTAATAAATTGATCCAAAAGAATAAAATAATTAATTATTAAGATCAGGTAGTACCGCTAAATTTATATTTTTGTTAGTCGTTAAAATATTAATAGCTATTTTCAACACAAGGATTTTGGAATTTAAAACATCAAAACTAATGAATGTAACTTTAATGCACACATATTATAATTGTGCTTAATGTAATAAACTCAGAAATAAAATTCACACGCTATAACAAACGAAAACCAACATTTATATTCATATCTCTGCATTTTATAAAGGCTGAGTGTGCCTTATGAAGATCCATTAATGACTGACATAGAACAATGAATAAATTATTTGTTATAGCAGACTGGAAAGCGGGCTCAGAAGTTTTTAGTTTGGTTCTTTGCCCTACTCAACCTTACCGAGCTGCCAAAATAAAAAAAAAAGTTTAAAATAAAATGTTTCATAATTCTCTCCGCAAATACCACAAGTGATACTAGTTACTTGGTGACAAGGTTTTATGAGGCTTCACAGTTATTAGAGATCAAGAATGAAAAAAAAAACAGAAATGACTGCAACTTTCATTTCTTACTTTTCAACGACTAGAAATCGTGGTCGTTCAAAATCTTTGACATTTCCTTCCATTATCATTTCTTATTTTATCCTAAATGGCTTCTAGGAAAGATTCGTTATGCTTTTTTTGTTTAATATTTCGCGTCACCACTTTTTTTTTGTAATTTTTCTTTATTTTAAAAATATTGTTTTTCTTTTGATTGTTATTTGAAATATAAAATAAATCATTTTTAAGAGTATATTGAAAATATTATAATAATCAACAAGATCCTGGTAATACTAATACAGGTAATTAGCCCATGTGAGTCACAGCTGACGCCTTCATCTTGGATTGCCGTAGAGAAGTGACTCAGAGCCGTTCTCCCTGAACGGAACCACTTTCCTCCCTGCCATCTACGGGTTCCAGGAAGTTAGAGGAAGTGCTAGTAATTGCTGTGTGCTCGCCAAAACTGATTGCTTTGGGTGCTGCTACTAACGGGTGCTATTGTCAATCGGACAATGGGCCAGTCTTCAGGAATGCCAACCATTTACCTGATCCGTCTTCGATAGTAACTGTTAGCAGATTGATAGGAGATACATAAAAGACAATGATTGGTCGTTTTATACCCTATAAATTCGTAACAGATGTGTATCAGCCATTAGTTAGGGTAATGCGACTTACTTCTCTCGAGCAA
>NW_027106248.1:140569-141257 GCF_000696795.3 Halyomorpha halys | reverse complement strand
ATAGCTTATTAGAAATTCAAATACTTGGGACTTTTAATAGGCATTAAAAAAAAATTAGATCTTTATGAGTAGCTCATATTTCACTCAAGTGAGAGGAAAGACACTGAAGTTTTAAAAGAGGCTAATAAGTCTTAGTAGTAATCAATTATGAAAAAGTACTTATGGACCTTAAGGTGGGTAAGTTGAAAGGGAATGGAAGGGGTCTACAAGGTATGATTTATCAGGAGTCAGAAGATAGATTAGTGTTTAAATCCTCGGCTATTATTACATTATTGTCTTAAGGGACGTAAATGAAAAAAGAGGATTCGAATGTAGGGTCGTATATGACATGAGAAGGGCGATATACAACAATATAGAGAAGGAGAGAAAGGGAATTTCCACTAATAAGTTATCTAAATATAAATTACATATTATTACTGTTGTATCTAGTTTATTTATTTTTTATTATTTCATGAAGAAAAATAATCAGGCAACCGAGTTATAATCCAACTACTTAGGCCACCGTATCATAATAATAAATACATTTATCTTTCGTTTCATATACTTTTTTTTTTTAATATCTTTATTGAAATTTACAACTGCATGTTACATAATACATTCAGTAAATTTGATCTTAGTTAAAATGGAGTGTTACAGGCGTGCAGAGAAACTACCCATTGGTAGCTCTAATAACATTTTACATTAGCAG
>NW_027106248.1:136903-139673 GCF_000696795.3 Halyomorpha halys | reverse complement strand
TAAACGTGCAACAATATTATTAATAAATTATCGTACCTTATATACCATTTTAGAACCACATCAATTTTAAAAAACTTTATGCTGGCTATTCTGCCGAGGTCAATAATTTCAGTCCAAAATTACCCTATGAGGATTTAGGAAATCATATACATTTATTAATAAGCAATTCTTAGCTTATGTCCAATTACCTATTTCTTCAATTCTTCATATTAAATTAAAACTTTTATCACAGTCAATTTTCATTATTTTATTTTATCACTACAATATTTTTAACCTTCCCCACACTCAGGTCAGGCATATAATTTATTTATTTCAACTATATTTTGGTTAAATTTCCTATTTCTTTTATCATAACAATATGAATTGTTAATTATAATTATCAACATAAATTTTATCCAATATTTTTCATAAATTAATTTCGCCTAAAATCTCTGGATTGAGTTGGTACAGATTTCTTATGTTTCTTTGGAAATGCACTTTTTCTTTTTTTTTAGTTCAAGAAGGGAGCTGTAGGAAAAAAAGTTCTGAAGTTAAAGTTATTCTCTCTTATTATGATCCTATTTTATTGAACTATTTATTACTCAATTACTTTAAAACCTGGATTATACAATCCAGAATTATTTCAAACGTCTAGAACTATAAATAATTAGAAAATAAACCTATTGCAGCGAAGCAATCGTCCCTTATTGCAATGGAAAGTGACCTTACAAAAGATAATTAACCGCCATAGGATCAAACAACAGGCTTTGTGATCACAATCTGTAGCCCAAGCTATGTATCCAATCTTACAGTCGTGACTCGGGGCATGTGCGCCCCATTAGCGCATGAAGGCAACAGAGTAGTGTTGAGCTGTGTTGATTTGAAAAGTGTAAAGATAAAAACTGTTGATGCCAATGAAGGAAGTATGCTAATTTTATATCAGTGTGTCATTGTAATTTATCACAAAAAGATTATAGAAATTGATCATATACAAAACATTACATATATTTATACATGAAATAAAACAAAATACTGCTTTTGATATCTGGTTAATTGCTCATATACCAAGGAAATGTTTATCTTGAATTAAATGACCAATTTACAAAATATGTTTAATAATAAATTATAATGATAAGCATATAAAATTAATATATTTCCTCCATTGACTCCCACAGACATTTTTGTATCCATCATTCATTTTATGTATATATTATTATTAAATATTATTCATATTTGTACATATTTATGACAAATTCAGCCACCATTCCCAAACCCCAACTTTTCCCTTCTGCAATATGTTATCTTTTGCATAATACATTTTTTTAAATTTAAATATCAGCAACAAGTATTAGCATTAAAAATGGAACGGATGCATGAAATCAATTCTGTTGAGCAACGGAATCAAGTTCCGTCGCTTGACATTAATCACTGTTTCTAAACACAGCGCTTGTACTTTTTGTTCAAACGATTGGTTGTACAAGATTTAATCCAAGATATGATATAAAAATTAATTAATTTATTTATTGCTACATATCCTTCCTTGTATTTGTTGCATTATTGCAGCTCTGGTGAAAATTCATTGAAGTTTTAAATACTATGATCCCGTATTCCCTTACTGTGTATTCACTGTATATTTTCGACATACTGTTTCGAATGGCCTTCCTGTTAGGGAAGTTGCATAAGTACCATTAATCGTTGAACAAGTCTCTTAAACCGGTAACTACTAAATACTGCACCAGCATGACGACACCAGAATTACTAACGTGGAAGCGGTTCCCATTGCACAATACTTGGCTAATCTTTCACAAATTCATTAAACGCATATGGCTATATCCGTAGCATGCTTTCGACACATCTTCACCTTCGGCGGACAAGAACTGACGCGGGATTCTTCGGCTTGCACAAAACCATCCTCGCTGCAGTTGCATAACAGCGGCCCATCACGTCTTCATCAGGCATCCCGTCCTCGGTGGTTAACCTTGTTACACTATTTACTTCTTTTTCTCATGTGCAACCTTATACGAGGCATTCTTCGATGGCAAGCATTCCTCCAGCTTCTCTTTCTTCATTAGGGGTGGTTGGCCTTGCACTTTAAACTCATTTTAATTTCTTATTGGTAGCATTCAAAAACTAAAACATTCGCCAAGATTGATGATTAAAAGTGTTCTACTATGTAAGAAAATAATATTTAAAACTAATTCATATGAATACGTAAATAACTTAAATCTAACCCCGATAATGTAGATCTATCTATACATTAATCCACTATCTTGTTCTGCATACATTAATTTACTATATGTTAATTTATATATTAATTAACTTGATCTTCATAGAAATTTCAATTTTATTTACGTAATGTCGAGGAAATTGGGAATCTATCAAATTAGGGGTACTAATTTCAAACTTTATTTCTGTTTTGATTTTTCATATTGTCTATACAAATAATTTACGTTTTAAGAAATTATCTAAGAATAACTTAGTGATACATAATGTTTATAGTCGTAGTGTGGTGTTTGTAAAATTGAAGGCACCAAAAACAAGTAAACGATCCTAAAAACCATATAACTTTATAGATTTAATATTGTACACACACCTATTATAATTATTTTTTTTATACATATTATAATACATTTTATGGAGAAATTAAAATAATAAATTATTGAAGTGCTACTAAATTAAATGTAATAAAAAAATGGATCAAAACAATGAAGATGTTACTAAGGAAATGCGAGGAACTTTACTTTTTCGTCTGGAACAAAAAGTTTACTTGTCAATTTAGGAAATTTTAATG
>NW_027106248.1:130229-135578 GCF_000696795.3 Halyomorpha halys | reverse complement strand
TAATCTTTGAAAGCACGAGAAAAGGGTCTATTATAAATTGAATGGTAGTGAAACATATTACATTTAAATTAGATATAATTAAGTATTTATAAATTGCTTATCACAAATAATATCAATTTATTTATTAACACTTTAATAAAAAAAAATCTGATTACTAAGAACTAAAGAAATATTAATAACTATAAAAGCTTAGTGAACCCCGAAGGTTTGATATCGATATCACCAATCGTTCTCTATATACATCTTTCCAGTGACGCCCCTCCAAACCCAAATCTACTGAATTAGTTTTAATGCAATCCTCCCTCATACGTTTCGGCCTACCCCTAGGATGTTTACCCGTTGGTTCCGTGTTTATCAACATTTTAGGGATCCGCTCGTTACAACCTTACACAACCATATTATTCTTCGCAATGCTATAGTCAGAATTATATTTACCGGGTAGAAACTAAAGAAAAAAAAAAGGAACTATAGAAAAAACATTAAATTGCTAAAACAAAAAAAAATTTAAATCAATTAGTCAATGCCTATCAAATTATTAACATTTATTGCTAAAATGATTCATTGCTAAGAACGAGAAAAAAAATTAATTAAATTAAGCAATTTAAAAAATATATATAAAGGTAGGAAATCCTATTTTAAAGTATATTATTGTAAATTTAAATTTGATTGAAGAATAATAATTATTTTTATTGTTTAAAGTCATACAAACCATGCTAACAAGATAAGGGGACTTTGTTGATTAAATTCGCCTTTGTTTTGTGTTTTACTGTTATTTGTTCGGTGCATGGTAATAGGTCAGTATGATGAACACCATAATAATCAAAATTATAATAATTACATTTTTATGTGTTATTTTGGCACCAACCGATAGATATTGTCATCTGGTTGGACCATACTGGATGTAATTTTTTTAATGAATAAAATAAACTATTATGAGCCTCTGTAAATTGAAAAAATGGTCATATATATATCAATGGTAAGTGGTACGCATAAAAATATAATAATGTTAAGAAACTAGCATTCAATATGTATGATGGTTACCATAGCTGATGTTAGTTTTTTTTTTAAATATTAAATAAAATAAATATTTTGACTAGTATGTTGTTTATTTCTGGTTATAACTCAAAGTTGTATTGGTAATAAATTCTCTAGTCTGGAGGGCATCCATTTCTCAGTTTCATTATCCATCGTAACAACGTTCCTGACTATGGTTCCACCATCTCTGCTTAATTGATGAAGAATGTTTACAAATAATTCTTCATTTAATAAAATAAAAAATCATTACTCTACATGCTTGGTTAATGAAGCTAGTCATATTTCATATCAAACATTTTTACACGTGTCAAACCAACCGTTACTATAAATATTCTCTACAAGAGATGTGATTATTCCAGCACATGAATTGGTTGTTTCATAATCAGACATCAACAATCGTCGACTCCCTACCCAAGTCAAACGAACTGTCGATGTACCATTAATATTCAGTCCTTGAACATATCTGTCGCCGAGGTCCGTCGACCCTGTAGCCTCCCACACACTCCTTGGCCACGGCCCACGCGGCTCCGCTGTCCATTTTCCATTAGTATTGCAGTTCCGCGAGACAACTGCACCGTCGCCTTATAGGGAGCTCTGCAGATTTTCTTGGTCTAGCATTTCAATTCAGTTTTATGTTAAGTAACCCAGCCAATAAAAATATGTTCATATAAATTCAATTTTTCTAGTTAACCGGTTATCCGTCCTGTTTTAAAATAAATATAGAAAGAGTTCCGTGAAAAATAGCTGTGATAAAACTATAGCTAAATTAAAAATAATTCAATATATATAAAAAAAAAAAAAATGCCGACTACAGAAATAGTCATATCTTATTCTTTTATTTCTTCTAAGAGACAGGATGTTATTGCATGTTTCCTTAAACATATTAGTGGATTGCTAATAATTGGAGCTGTTAACTATACAAATTAATGTAACTTGGCATTGCAGTCGGGTGCATTGTACATCAGAACAAAACTCTAAATTCTTTAAAACATAAATACACTTTCTTAAACATATGTTTATACGTGCAGATGGAAGAGCGTTCTGCATGGCAAAATTTCCAGTTCCATGGGACCGATTGGACTAGGCATAACAAGTTTAATTATTTTTTATAGACATCACGAGCAATCCACTAATATGTTTAAGCAGATATGCTCTAATATGACCGTTATGAACATACCGTCTCTGAGAAGAAATTGGAGTATAAAGTTGGGTTCTTACCGTAGTCAGGATTTTTTAATTAAATATTTTTTTTATTTTGGCATTTTTAGTTTTTCGTGTATTGGCATTTTATATTTTAATCGATTGTCTTAACTAGAATTTGGATGAATGTGCATTGGGTATCGATACTTTAGTTAAAGAATCGTATCGAAAGGAGTATCGATACCTAATACCGCAATGTCTCGAAGTTCAGAAGTGTTAGCAGCGTATAGTTAGGTTTGCTCTGAAAATCTTACAATTGAAAACATAGATAATGAATGATGTGCACTCTTATTAACTCTACGATTTGATGTAATGTTGGAACAACAAATTGAAACCCGTAATGTCATTTTAATTTCACTAATTGCATATTTGTGACCTCTTGTATTATGTTCACGTTGATATCAAAGAATAAAGTTAATTTTCTTTTCATTTAATTTGTATATATCATGTCTAAATGATGCTCCAGTAATGTCTAACCTCCTGAAACAAAGGTCGAGAAAGATCTCTTAAGTTCTCTAGAGCTAGTATAACATGATGAAGTCTCAAAATTATGTTAAGTTCTCATACTAGGTAATTTGATACCAGATACATGATCTATTTGAAACTACAACTATAGATATACGAAATTAAACAATATATGGTGCCTAAAACATTATTAGGACTTCACGATGACTTTATTTACAAAAAAAAACTTTCAATTATGCGTGTTAAAGGGGAAAACATCTTACATTAGGGGTATTCATGATATTGTGTTAAATTTAAAATGTTTTACCTTGTTAAATATTATATGTACAGGATTGTGAGCAGCCCTATTTAAAGTCATGTTAAATACATAAGAGCTCCTAGCGGATTTACTAGCAACTTGTTTAGTAACCTTTCCTGCCAAAACTTCATGTTATTGTTTACTTTAATTTATTGCATGCCTAAAATAAGTGGAAAGTAGAAGTGTAAAAGTTTGGCTACTGATTGTATTTTTTAAAAAGTTCAAAACACAAGACAAAAGAAAAAAACAAAACAAAATACAAACTACGAGTAAGTAACCTAACATGACAACAAATAAAACAAGCTCAGCTGGTCTATTTCGTAACGTCATTCTCCATTTAACAGACCTAGTAACAGACTCTCAGCCATGTTACATGTTATATCGTTTTAAAATGGCGAAAGAAGGAAATATTTGTCCATTTAACATAAGTTTTTCTATTTAACACGCTTTAACATGTTAAACTAAAGATGATGAATACCCCTATTATCTTTCAACGTGTTAGGATGTTATCCGAGTGTTACGATTGTGAGGCCGGGCGTAAACTAAAATTAATTCAAACCGACCGGGAGTTGGAGTATTAACCCCAGTCCGTGCATTTTATTCGGGAAGCATTATATTTTTATTGTTAGCAAAACTATTATTTACACTTGCTATTTCTTTTAGTGTAATAGTTCGCAATACCAGTGAATTGTACCAATGGCTTCTGAAATGTTTTAGAATAAACGGAAGAGATTGTAGACATATTTTAAGTTGTGTAACAACTCTTGAAACTTTCTATTTCCTCTCCAAAATATAGGCGCTTAAGGTCAAATGTAAAATGTAATATTTTTGAGAGGAATGCTATTAATTTCTAGTTGTTTTTTCCGTCTTATCTAAAGGCATCGAGCAGGAGAAAAATGTTTTATTCACAAGAAATCCTGCCCAAATATATTCTATTACTACATACATTGTAATACTAAATATATTGGTCTGCAATTTACCGTAAAAGAGAGTTAGTTACTTACTCCTTGAGGGATAACATTGCTGCACTGACATTAAATGTTTCGTGTTGCTCAGTGGGGCAGATCAGTGGTAGAGAAAGGTGCGGAGGATCTGAGATTAAAAGATAAAATGTTTACCTTCCTATAGGAGGTTGTAAATATACTAATATTTTTATTGAATAAATTAGTTTCAAATTATATTAATTTCATACTTCATACATTGATCTAAATCATGTTGTGGCACCTTAAATTCTCAAAGTTTTCGGAACCCCACTTTCACAGGAGAACAGTCAATATTCCCAGACCCCTTGGTAATTCTACCGTCCCGTTTTGGACCACAACCTTTATGGCCACACGACATATTGAGCTGTGACAGTAGCAGTGACTTGTGGTAACTGATTCTAGGCTGTGACTTTCACAATCGTTACATAAGACTCGAGGCGCACCAACCACACTACCGTGTCACCTTGGTAGTAAGATATGAATATTGAATATTACGTTAAATCCTTCTCAAGGTCCTTCCTTCATTAAGATACTACTTCGGCAACAATGTCCAAAGAATCTGAAGTACCTATAACCTATTTAATAATGATGGAACAAGCGAGGTGCAACCAGGTCCTTTGAGATATGAGGGCCTTCCAAGAGAGAGAATTTTTGGAAGAACTTTGGTTTACTAACAAAAATAATAAACATTATTTTATTTAATGTTTGAAAAGTAACAAACCCTCAGAAAAAAGTAAATTAAACATTCACAAGAGGTCACTCACAGGAGTTTTTTAGAATATCGCATAGTCTTTGCTCTGGATGCATTCAATGTTTATTACATACCAATCTATTTTATTTTTTATTTAGAATTTGAACAGAAGATTAATAGTCGTATTAAATGAGTTCAAGTGTGTCAAAGACAAATGTAGCATCAGGAAAAGTAGACCAAAAAAATTTTGTATTATAGAAATGAAGTCAGATCAGGTTTTAGCATCTTTTGGAACACTTAAATACGAATTTTCACAGAAATAAAAAATTTAAAATTTATTTATTTTTAGCCTTGATTTTGGGGGGATATATATATTTATGCCGACCTCCCTTCCTCACGAAATAAATATTGTAGTAGAGTAGTTTCCTACTTTTATTTAATTGTATTGGTACCACTGCCATATGTAAGGTTACCTAACTATAAGGTTGTATTGTTTACTTTTGTTTACAGCAAAATATAGCCCTTGTTTATAAGTGTACATTTCCGTTAATGTTTCCGCTTCTCTTTGCAAAATATAAAAATAAATTCATAATACTTACTATTATTATATTATATTATCCAAAGCCAACGTAACTACAACTGTTGGAAAGCTGAATGTCCGTTCTTTAAAACCATAT
>NW_027106248.1:129413-130179 GCF_000696795.3 Halyomorpha halys | reverse complement strand
GCCACGGGACCTTCTAATTTAAATTAATGTTTGAAGTACCGCCAATGGGTGGTTCCTTCCCAAGATTTTCAAGTGTATATGAAACATACAACATACTTACCTATTGTATTATTTTGTACAGTTGTAAATTACATTAAATATATAATTTAAAAAAAAAAAAAGTGTGTCAAAAACAAATGTCGCATCAGTAAAAGTAGACCAAACAAATTTTGTATAATTGCTCACGAAATAAATATTGTAGTTGAGTAGTTTCCTACTTTTATTTAATTGTATTGGTACCACTGCCATATATAAGGTTACCTAGCTATAAGGTTGTATTGTTTACAGCAAAATATAGCCCTTGTTTATAACTGTACACTAACGTTAATGTTCCCACTTCTCTTTGCAAAATATAAAAATAAATTCATAATACTTACTATTATTATATTATCCAAAGCCAACGTAACTACAACCGTTGGAAAGCTGAATGTCCGTTCTTTAAAACCATATAAGTATCTTTTAGATACTAGCTTTATATGGAATAAAATTCAGTTTCAAATAAAAAAACCTTTTATATCTACGTTATTTTATTTGACACAATGGTCCCAAAGATCGGGGGACACTTTTCCCAGGCACAGTATGTCCCACATGTATAAATGGCAATGGGTACTACACTTGCCATAATATTGCGTCACCTTAAATTCTCAAAGTTTTCGGAACCCCACTTTCACAGGAGAACAGTCAATATTCCCAGACCCCTTGGTAATTCTACCGTCCCGTTTTGGAC
>NW_027106248.1:120072-129363 GCF_000696795.3 Halyomorpha halys | reverse complement strand
CAGGCACAGTATGTCCCACATGTATAAATGGCAATGGGTACTACACTTGCCATATACTATAGACATAATAGTAGATAATTAAATATCCTTGTAGAACTCAACACTTTGTTGTTAGGGGAAGAATTGTCAAACTCAAGCTAATTTTAACACACGTATTTTTGTTAATATGACCTCAAAAACTTACAACAGGCCAATGCTTGTTGAAAAATTGCTGAAAATTATATTTACTTATAGTGATGAACAGAAATCGACAGTCAAGCCAAGACATTTGTCATTTTCTTTTGTTTTGTTGACATTAGTTATAGAGCTAATAGAACACATTCACACCATAATCATAGATTCATTTATCTAGGGACTGATATTAAAAATATAAAAAGAAATTCTCTTCTGGCGTTGCCTAGTTTTTCTAATTGCTGTAGGACTTTACTGAAGAGGAATGCATTTAAGATTTTATATTGGAAGAAGGTAAGTCCGGGTGGCGATCAATAAAGGTATCATAATAGTAGAAGAAAACTATTAATAGTAGTCAACCCCGAGTTGTCATCTGTTTCAATCTGACAGCTCTGATGAAGCCCTGCAAAGTTGGCCGAAACGTTGGTTAACAATAAATAGTTTTCTACTACTATTTTGATACTTTTATTGACCCCCACCCGGATTAGCTTCCTACAATTTAAGATTTTAATTCAGGTAACAGTTAGATAACACCAAGATGACAATACCTTCCGAATTTTCCAATTCCAGCACTATTTTACCGAATGAACTCATTTTTGTGCTGAATTTTTTCTAAAATAATAAATTTTTGAAGAGCAAAGTCTCATAGGGTAGTTTTCTTAAGCTCAGCCTTTATTTCTATGTGAACTTGTTCATAGTTTTGCCCGAGATTGATATTTTCTAATGCTTTAACTAATTAAAAATATTTTCTAAAGCAATAATATCCAGTGGTTCACAGAGGCATGTAACCTGTGGTTTTCATAATAATGTACACCGTCGCTGGAGCTGACTTAAGACAGAATTATACAGTGGTATAGTCGTAAATTTTCCAGTTTGGGAACGCTTACCATCTTCTGAGAATTGATTAACATCGGGCGATCCAGAATGCCCCCACCCCATTACAAGATATTTATTTGACAGCTATTTAAAAACGTTGAAACCTATTATGACACTGTGGAGTTATAACTCGGGGGAAAACCACAGGTCGCCTATTAATATATAGGATTTTTGGAAAAAGCTGAGTGGAAACGTCGTTCACACCACTGGTATTATACTCATGATGTATCTAAAACATTTGGGCCGCCTGTAGCTCAGCGGTTACGAGGAAGTCTTACCTTATTTTGATGACTATTGGCGGTGTCGGTTCGAATCCGGCCTGGGGTGTCAAAAAAGTCAACAGACTTTTTTCCTTGAGTGGCGTTCCCACAAACTGAAAAACTTTGACCCCCAACCACGGTTAGACAGTATAGGACTACAATGGGAGTCTTGGCCGAAAAAAAAAAATTATTTATCTACATTAAATTATTACAAAATTTAATTATAGGAAGACGATAGTAGCACGGTAACGTAACAATCTCAGCTCAGAATCCAACCAATGGCCTTGCATAATTTTTACCGCCGAACCAGTTTTCCCGCCCCCGCCATGTGCCCACATACCTCATACACCTACTCCTTTCCAAACGTTATAATTTATTTAAAACTAATATTTCCAAGACATTTAAATAAATTTAAAAAAAATAATTACAAAAATGAGAAACCTCACATGAATTATATATTAATAATAATATATTTAAAATGCAATTAAGTGAACCATGCATGGATAGATTATCATTCACAAACATTTTTCCAAGTTGTTAAACATAAAATACTCTACGTTTTTGGAAAAAAAAAAAAAAAGCACATTTTAAATTACTAAAACGTAGCAATATACCATAGATGTAGCTTTCAAAAGAAATTTAGTTTGACTTCACACTTTTATGACTTCCAATAAGGATGTTCTTAATTGAAACTTGTCTTTCAATTCTAATTAGAAAAATAAACTGTTGACATAGCTCCTGCCGGCGCTCATTTGTTAGCTTGCTTTAAAATTACATTCAATTTATAAGTAGAGAGAAAGTACACTCAATAAGGAATTTACTGAAAAAAAAAATCAAATCAATTTTTTTCTAAACGTTTTTTGGAGGGTGCTGTATCAGAATCCAGACTGTGCCATCTTGTATTTAGAATGCTAATTTCAAGAAAGGCAAAAGCTTGCAAATAATAACCTGTACTTCAGTCTTTTGCTTATAATTAAGCAACTCCAATATTAATTAACCTCATATATTAGGTGAAAATTAAAATATAATAAAAAAACTTGATATGTGGAAATGGGTGGCTCAGTGGTAAGGCACTGTGCTACAAACTCTAAGGACCCGATAATTATCCGAAAATAATTATCTGTCAGTGGCAGATAATTGTTTTCTGTTTCATTGCAGCACTGTGGGTTTGGGAGCCCTCCCAGTCGAGCGTGATTCTGACCAAATCACCTTCTTGCATAACCGTTGGTCTAGTAACAGTACTTCCTTGTAAAGTGCACACTGCACCCCTCACCCTTCATGGGTTGTAGCTTTATAGACTTAATATAGGTGATATGTAAATTATTATAGGATGAGAATGAATTTATTAGACCATGTTAAAGTAATTAAAATTTAGATATGTAATTTTATTTAAGTGAACAAAGGATCTTCAAGTTTGTAATAGTTAAGTTTCAGGAAGTTAATTAATTTGTTTTTATCTTGTAGGATTTATTATTTTGCAAGATATAAGTAAAGCGAATATTTTTTGAGACATAAGGATAAAACTAAAGTGAAATTTTTTTTAGTTTCTTGATATTAGCATCCAAGAAAGAGGCAAAATCCAGAATGTGAACACAATAAACATAAAAAACTATTTAGATGAAGATTATTTTTATTTTTGTTCTGCCTATCCCTTTATTTCTATACTATCTATCTCCACCTCTATATTACAGATCCACACTTATGTTAATTGTTACCAATAGTTTTGTTTGTTTTTTTTACAATTTTGTATCTTTATCGACCACCACATCGACTCTCTTCCTACAATCTATAAAATACACAATCCTGACAAAATGTAATTTTGGAGAAAAAACAAATTAGATCTGATACAATAGTAGGTTTAAAGCAATCCCTATCATAAATCTTAAATTGAATTGAAATACTTTTCAAATATATTATGACAAGATGGGAATGGTATCAATGAAAATTTCAAAAAAGAAGAGATAAGATAAATTATTAATGTAACACTTGCTTGTCCCTGGCATCAGTCACACTGATGTCTGAAATTTTGGCTGAAACATTGGCACTAACAAAATAAGATTTACTTATTTGTGTTCTTCACTGATGGCACCCCAACCACTTTTGTTCTTCTCCTTATACTAAACTAATGATAAAGTGTGCTATGAAAAAAAATTATGCTCAACATTGTAGAAGAAACAAGGTCAGTAACTAAAAAGCACAATCAAAAGTTTTTTCCACAAGAGATACATTTCATTGTTTAAGATTCATAAACTAGCTTAACTATTATAATTTATAATGATGATTATAGAAACATTCATTATACTAAGCATCATTATTGTTGATTAGATTTGATATCACCAATATTGTTGATTAGAAAAACTAAAATTCTCTGAAGAGAAGGTTTATTCATTTCTTATGAAATTCTAATGTTGAGATTAATTTAATTGTATATATACCAATAAACAGTTTAGTCGCACATGACACATTGAAATCTAGTCACTGACCAATATCTAAGCTTCTAATAAAAAAAATATTAAAAACTCAATTTATTGTTGACAAATTAGATAAGCAATTGTAATTAATATGATCAATTCTTTGCCTACAGCACTCGAAGACCTGTCTGAGCCTCCGCGTTGGGGTCCACCATGGCTGCTCTACCTCTGCATCGCTCTCGGGCTCCTCTTTCTCCTCATGCTCATCGTCAATGTCTTCCTGTGTTCGGCCATGACCTGCTCTTGTACTAGGAATGAGGTCATTGAGAAAGAGCCTTCCGTCATAGAGGAATATGATCCGTATAGAAGCTGGCATGGTACACAGTATGGATCCAGGTAAATAATTCAATATCCGATAAGAAATTTCACATAAATATTCTCAGGAAAAGTGTGAAAACACATAAATCCAAAATGTTTAGGTTTAGTATTATTTTATTATTGCGTAAGGATTATTTTATTTTATGAACAAAAGATTGTGCATTTATAAAATAGGAGGGAGTAGGTAGCTCAATGGTAAGACACTGTGCTACTAACTCCAAGAACCTGGGTTCGAATTCGGCTGTGGGAGATAATTATTTTCCATTTCACTATAGCTGTTAGTCAGCTATGTGGGTTTGGGATCCCCTGGGGTTTACCCAGCCTCATAAAGTAGGTATCCTTAACTTGGTAAAAGTTCTGACCAAATCATCCCCTTGCACAACCGTTGGTCTAGTAACAGTACTTCCTTACAAAGTACCCCTGACGCTTCATGGGTTGTAGTGGTACAGATTTAATTTTTAATATATAAAATATCAATAAAATTAATATTAGAAAACACTCAATGGTAATTCATTTAAAATTTAGAAATATTTATTGTATCTCTTTGACAATTGCGTGGTCCCACATTTTCGCTGGTGAAATTTTGAAGATCATTTCATTGCAAGTTCCTTTCCCAAAGCTATCTAAAACCAAGTAAATAGAAGTAATCATTCCCCAATACTGGATGAGAGGATTCAATCAAAATCATTATATTAGACTAATTTAAACGCATAACTAAAGCAAAGGATGAATCCTAATTACAGTTTAAAAGTTTGAAAATATAAAATGCCGAGAAAGAGCTAACAATATCCTCTAATTGTCTTAGATGCCAAAAAGCTTACCAGCTGTGCAAAAAAATGTAATTGTTGAAATTAATAAATCTATAACAAAATTGCATATTATAAATAAAATCTAGCTGTTTAGAAGTAGTATAAATGATTGTAAAAAATAATAAATTGGTATAAAATTTAAGAAATCATCAAAGCGAAAACAGTATATAGAAATTTTTGCTGTTAAAGTGAAAGTGCTATTAGTTTTCAAATATTGCAATAACAAAACATCATGCTAAAAATAGTTTGGATAAATGAATTATTTTAAAGCTGGTTTAAAAAAAAAGAAACAATTTTCAGGTATAATTTAATCTGCAAATGATCTTTAATCAAATAAAAAGAAACTCAAATGGATTTTCACCAGGGCTACTTCTCTATTAAATTGCTTTAAGTAACTTACAGTAATGATTGAATAAGACTATTTTTTAAACCCACTAGGATGAGTGCACCAGTTATTGACAGTTTAGTCTTGAGGTTTTTTAGGGTAAAATGCATGATTTTTTACTATTTTTTTTTTTATTCAATGATTTTGATATTGATCAACTATCCATTATTTAAATCAACCTTGATATACCCAATACACAAATCGTAGTTTTGAGTTGATGAAAATAAACAATAGCGTTCTATTTCCACCAGTTATTGACATACAAAATCCAATTATTGACATAGTTTAAAAAATAAAAATTTACAAGGAAAATATTTTAATAGCGTGCATAATAGTTTAAAAAATAAAAATTTACAAGGAAAATATTTTAATACCCTGCAAACTTCTATCATAAGGCCCAATTATGATCGATGGAGTAGAGTTATCACTCCTATGCTCAGTCGTTAATTGCCTCAAGTGATGGGTCCCATTCTATGTTTGGACATCCTGGATTTCCTTATTGCCTACGAGAGTATTCAACCGATCAAGTGTAACCATGTACAACTATGTTCAACATTTAATATCAAAAGCTCACATGTACTTTGTGCAGTATTTTTGTCATAATTCTTTGTAGTTGTTTTAATCAATAATGTTTTATAAATTAAGTATATCTTTGTAACTCTATAAAAAATAAATAATTAAAAACATTTGTATTGTTTCAGATATTCTTTAAATGGTAAACCTGGAGGTGGATACATCTCGGGTGGTTCAACCCTGAACTCCGCAAGATCTGTTTCAACAAATAGTGATCACTATGCCATAGTTGACTCACACAGGCATCGATCTCCGGGACCACACACTTTAAGCCATTACTCAAGGAAGCACTGAATGGGGAATGATAATGCCATTACTTTATGATGCTTCAAAGGGCCAAGGCTCTGAGCAGAGACATTGATTTGACATTATTTCCTTATCGTTGTTTAATGTGCAATTTCATAATTAAATACCTTAACTATTAGAAAGAAAATAATGATGAAATCTAATAATGAGCATTAAAAAATATATTTTAAAATAAACTGAACAAGATTATTCATAAATATTACAATTAATTTTGGTTTAATACATGTAATACAATACAAAAAGTTTAAGAAAATTAATATTATCTTAAGATCTCATCAAATACAAAAATGATTTAGTAAATTATTAGGATGTTCCGAACGTTTCATCAATCTATTTGTGAAATAGGCTGTTTACAAGTTATGTAAAAATATTAGATTTTTTCTGATAGTTGACTTATTTAAACTAAAATTTGAAGAATTGTGTAAAAAGTATCAGATAAAACTTAGGTATTTGTATTGATTCTAGAATTAAATTGTTGGTAAAATCCCTATCTAATGGTGAAATTCTTCAAGCATAGACTTTTATAACAATAATCATTGTATTAGTCAATAATAGTATAAATACATGAACAGCTCCTGGAGAAAAAAAATTAAACCTTCAGATATTTCTTTTAATCAGTAAAGAGCGAAAATAAAATCAGATTTAATTTTTAAAAATAGACTGAAATAATAAGAGAAAACTAATAAGTAAATTAAGATAGAAACCACTATTGACTTGCTCGGCATAATCTACAATGTTAACACAATCAACTTTCAAGACAAATGCATGAGGTAATAAACACTATTAATTTAAAAGTGTTATGTGAAATAGACTCATTTTAAAATTAATATACTTTTATTATTAATTTGTTTTTGTAAGAAATACTAATAAAGATAAGTTTTCAAATATATATCTATTTGATTTCATTGAAAAAAACAAATGGAATTTTTTTGAGGAAGTTGCAACTTTCATTAGATTATGTGAAACAAAAAATTGTTTAGAAAAAGTTTGACTTTCTTGATATTATTATCAAACCTAACAATTAACTAAATTAGGCTGTAAATCATTGAAAATAGAAAAAACTGAATCATAACACAATGGTGCTTAATGTGATCACATGAAAGAAATTTAATCTTGTACATATAATTATAAATTTGAAGTACCTAATAAATGTGTTAATATATTCACACAAATAGTACCCTCTAGGGCAATGCCACTTTGTATTTATAGTCAATAATATTTAATTGTAACTAATAATTAAGTTTTTAAAAGTGATATTTACATCCAATATACTATTTAAGAAAAAAAAGATGCTATTGAGTGTAAATATATACATATGCAATATATTTGTATGAATTAATCTGTTTTAGATAAAATGTAAAATATATACAATTTTAATTATTCTTGCTAGATGTTTATTTTAATATTTCCTTACCTCATTTTTAGAGTAAGGCCTCCTTTAAACTACAAAATACCTGGAACCTGAAATATTTTCTAATTATCTTATTTAATATAACTAAAAAATATTAGAGATAAATAGAAATTGAAGAAAATACTCTATTCATACCTCATGTATACTTGTAAATTAATTTTGAAATCAAAATTATGCATTCAGTATACTTTTCCACCACAACCAGCTTTAAATGTCCGACAAATTGCTCAAGGACTCAACTTCGCGCGCCAATTTCAGCAAAATCACTGCCTTAATCATTTTGATTTTTTTTCTTCTTTATTACAAAATAAATAAATAATTTCGGCACAAAGACATATTAAACCGAGGATATTTTTTTTTAATTAATAATTAATGACGTTAATATTTGCAATAATTACGCTTTAAATTCGAAATCTATTATAAAAATTATTTCTCAGCAAGGAGCTTTTTTTCTATACTTCTTTTAAGAGAAGCAGGATAACCATAACTTTATATGAATATCTAAACACGATTTTTTCGGATTCCAATCAAAACAACCTTTTTTGTTTTGTATGTTTGGCTTCAACTAACAGATCCTGTACTACAGAAAATTACTTCGCATTGTATGATTACCACTACTAAATAGATACTGTGAAGAAAATAATCATTTTTACATTTGGTTATCTGGAAAAAAAATGTCCTAAAATTGATCAAACATAAACAGATCTTATCAATTTTTACATAATTAATTAATAACTCTTATAACAGAATTAACAAATAAATTTGAAAACTTATAAACAGGATTATTCGTACAATAAAAGTTTTCATAAATAAAAATAATTCTTTATTCAAATATAAATTCAAAACGAAAAAATATGAACTTACAACTTTTTCGAAAAGTATTAATTTGAGTTTCCAAATATCAGAAAAACCCATACTACGCATGCTCCGTAGTTGGAACATCCTATTACGCTGCTTTGCTTTGCTTGGATAGAGCCACTGCAGTTTTTTTTTTTTTAATTTTGTGTTTCCAGATTACACACCTGACGGATTAATTTGTAACTCTAGGAGTGATAATAACTTACTTTTCCTCCTCCAAAATGTTAGAAACACTATTGCTTAACCAGATTGTATGGCAATAATCCGTTTTTTTACAATTTAATAACTTCTACTAAGTCATCAAGTAATACATTTTTTATAACATTTGACAGTAAAAATGGTGGGGTTAAAACAGTTCTATTTTTTTTTTAAATTCCTATGGTTAATATTTTGTTTCCTTTATTTTCACTAATCTATTCACTTCAACAATTCATATTATACACAGCAAAGTTAGTAAGATATGATTGATAATACAACTCTATACAGAGTCATTACGAGCCATAAAATGGGTAATGTGAGACTGCAGTGATAGATCTTGTGTTAATTACTTAATATCCTCCACAGAAGCGAACTTAAATAGATTCTGCTTTTAACTTTTACCTGTCAGACCGATGCAATAAATCTTAACATTCACCTCTAAATAGAATTAGTTGGTGCTACATTATGGTAAAATGAGTGCTGTAAACTAATACAGACTTCAACAATTGCATACCAAAGTAAATAGGAAATGAAAATTTTTAAAAACTCTTATTTCTAAAATCAATTCTGGGAGGACAGCATTCCACTAACTTAAATAGTAACTTTTTATTAATATAGTTGTTTGAGAGTGGTTTAGTTTCTTTTTAAAACAATT
>NW_027106248.1:109434-119247 GCF_000696795.3 Halyomorpha halys | reverse complement strand
TTAAGTGCAAATAATAATAAAAAGCAAATATACAATTTATTATAATGGGATTTTTTAAAACTTTAAAAAATGGCCTAGATTTATGATCACAAGCAGCAAGTAAATTACTTTTGTTTCAGATACTAGAGTTAAAAAAGCTGTTCATTACTTTTTAAACAAAACACAAACCATTCTCCAATCTGTCCTATCTTTATATACACAATAAATTTAAACAAAATGTTATGCAAGTTAACAGCACAATCTTTTCTTAATAAATTTTTGTATAAAATAGCTTTGTATTATAGGTGTTGTTTTTTATTATTACAAATATTGCCATACATTGCAGTTTTAAGTGATTTATCTACTACAAATTGGTTCTAAAGAGAACCTAGTTCTTTGAAATTGTCATCACTTGAAGATAAGAAATACGCTGTGTTCCAGTATCTGTGTCTTACATAAAATACTGATACTTTTCAATACATCATAAATCATCAGTACAACTATGAAACATTGAATAAATGGAATAAAATAGGGAGAAAAACAACACAATAAGTTTCCAGAAATATTTATTCACACTTTCGCACCCATTCATCCTTGAATTGACCATAAATAAACATGCAAGAGATGATAAAGACAAAAAATAATATTTAATGCTCTTTCCTAATGTTTCACAAAATCAGAAATCAAATCAAAACACAACATAAAATATATATACTAACAGAAATAAATGCAAAAAAAATAAATTTTAAAGTTTATCCACCACTTACCCACGTGTGAATTTAGTTTACAACACATACAAAACATTTTATTATAATACTTAGGGAAAACAAACATCTGATATTCCAGTAAGGAGGGGGAAGTACCTTATTTTTACTTTTTTTTTTTATATTTTTTTTAAATTATGTTCCTTATTATATGTGAAATATAGCATTATACTGACACAACAAAAATTAATTGATAAATTCTAGGTAAACTAAAGTTCCCACTTTTATATTAACTCTAGGATACAATGTTACACTATGAAGTATTACCAATTTTCCTCTTAAAATTGAATAAATGACGTTAATATTCTAAATGTTATACCAGCTAGCGTTAAGACGATCTGGGAAAATTATGAGATAACAATGTTTTAAATCTATTACCAATATTTACATAATTAGTATACAGCTATTCCTCTATTATTACCAGAAAAGCAATTGATTAAACAACACTAATGAATGACAAATAAATCGAGTATCTCATATATTTACTATTAATTGTTAACATGGGATAATAATTTGCAAGCAGACCAATACTATGACAATAAGCAACAGGATCAAACTATTAATATGCCAAAATCAGATATAACCGCTGTATTACTATGTTGTTCGATAAGAATTAAAGAATAAAAAAAAATTATTAAAATATAAGAAATTGAAACAATTACTGATCTGAAATCGTTGGTTGTTATATGCACTGTACTTCATGTACAGTTAAATGTGAAAACTTGAAGTAGTAATTTGAAGCAAAAATGAATACATTGCATCTAAACAACATATTATCGAGGAATGGCAGTATTATGGGGATAAATATAAAAAATGTTCAATTAAATTGAAAGTGCAAAAGCTTTATATCCCAGAGCGCCTTGTTCGCGGGGAATTTTTACCCCTCACAAAATATATATTATTCACTTACATACTTAAATTTACATATATATTTTTTTTGTTTCCTTAAAACTGCATAGATATATACTTAAGATGAAAATAGGCAATGCCCGTTCTATAACTTTATTAACCAACTACTAAAAATTAAACAATCAAAATAAAGAAAAGCATATATAGAAATCAAAGCAATATCTCAAATTGAAATGTCGCCTGACCTGCAAGACCTATCGGGGTCAAACACTTTGTCTGTAATAAACATCTTCATCTTCTTTTTTTAGTATTTTATTATTTTTTTAAATCTCTTTAGCGCTATATAAAAACTATGCATTTATTTATATATTCATAAGTGTATCATATAATTACATAATAGTTATATATAAAAATGTTTTAATAGTAAATATGTTCAAATAGAAAAACCTTAAAAATGATTGCTACTAACAGTTAATAATTTTATTTTTATATTTATAGATATTTATAAAAAAGTGACAAACATGTTGAAATTAAAGGAGGAAAATTCCTCGATAATAGTTAATATAAAAACGAAACAAAATATACTTGTCTAGTCCTAACACGATATACAACAAATAAAGTATCAGATTTACATACTACATTTATCTTCAAAAGAACAAAGATAAATTAAATTTAATAAAATTAATCCCAAGCTCTCATTAAATGTATAAAAACGAGCCAAGATCACTTCATAAAATCGATGAAGTGATAGCGTATTTATTTTTTCAAAACTTTCAAATGTTCGTATACAAAAGAAAGTGGTGCTTTTGTTTACTTTTATGCACCATATAAACTCAATACCGGTTTTAGTTATTGTTTTTTCCTGAATAATTCGTCATAAGTTTCGTGATAATTAAGTGTATGACCCCTCTCTAGTTGTGTATCAATTACAATGAATTTGATGTGGAGGAATAAACTATTATATCCCACCATAAATATCAATTTACATGTGATCATCAGTATTAACTTTAACAGATCTCGCAATTCAGGCAACGACAAATAAAACATTAGAAAAAGTTTTAACTTTTGTATTATATATTTTTTCTTTTCATATAAAGAGTTAACATTCAGATTCTACCAAATATTCATGACATGAGATGTTCTCTCATACATTTACTGAATGACTGAAGTACCAATAGAGATTTGCCTCTAGGTGCAAAATTATGTAGTGACATAGAGTTTACACGGTATAATGTTAAATATTCAATACACCAAAGTCGAGTTTTTCAGGTAAATTCATTCAAATAGAATAATAACAATAAGTATAATCAATAATAATTAAATAAAACCCAGAAATTCCTCTGTTAAACAGAGAAATTCAACCTGTATTTGGTGGTGGTTTTTCTTCTTAAATTTTCTTTTTGTAATTTTAAAAGTTCATAAACTTTTAAATACATATGAATGTATCAATTCAATTTTTTTCCATATCAGTGTTATGTTGTAACAGACTGTTGCGGTTTCTGCTACAAATATGAACAATAGTTAATGTGAGAATTGTTTAGGGGTGATTTGGGTGCTTTCAATCATATTCTCTCACCATCTGTTACTTTTTAAATCTTTTATGATTTAACAACTGTTATCGGTTTTATTAATTATAGGTTTAAATAAATAACCCGCCATTCAAAAAATAACAACCCCTAACATGTTTTCTTTTTTTTTTTTAAAAAAAAAAAAACATTATCACAATGTTTTGCCAGTTCACCTGAAGAGGCAAGGTTTAACAAAAAAATTAAGAAATAACTATTCAACATTTTTTCTCACAATATCTTTCAATCATGACTTTCACACACACATTCATGACATTATTAACACAATTATTATTTTCATTTCATTTTTCATAGTATAAAAAATATTTTTTACATCTCAGATAACGAAAAATGAGTCTTAGCCGATACGTACGACTATTTATAAAAAAATCAGCGATCTATCATACATCTATATATACTTAACTTATAAACTATATATATATATTTATATAAATATAAAAAAGTTGTTCAATGGTCCATTAAAAAAACAAAAAAAAAACTTCACTAGAGAGAAGAAGTCTATATTTCGCTGGTTCTACTCTCAAAGCTGTTGCTCGTTTCTCCATTTACTTGGCAGTTTACACCTAAAAAATAAGCATTAATGATTAAATTAGACCAGCATTTTCCATTTCTAGGTTATGTTTTGGGCAAAAACATTACTAAAAATAATAAGTTTCATATTATCTTATCTGCTGTGATTAAATATCTAGTTTAAAGACTGTATGTGAATTAAAATTAAAAGCATAAAACCCTGAAGACATTTTGGGGTAAAGAGAGAAACAACCTGACTAGGTACAAAGTACATCCCTTGCTATATATTGAGGTTTTAACATTCTGACAACAACAATATGGTAAATATCATAATATGATTTAGCCACATCTGCGAGGATACCTGTTCCCCGGATATATCTGTCAACACACATAGAGGCACCTGTGTTTGTGTACTGCACTTGGTCGTGTTGTCACAGCTTTTCACGCATTTCTTGCTATATACCGAAGGGCAGAAGCCAATTAGGAAAGGTAGAAACCCTCCCTAGAACTTTCTCACCTCCTCTCAGGCCTAGGGGAGACACACTCACCTAGGGGGCGTTTTGTTAACTATGGCCAATGAGGAATTAGATTCGGAAAAGATAAAGCCTCTAAGGGAAGGTGGAAGAAAAGGGGCAGGACAACGACACCAGGAAAAAAGCATAGAAGAGAGAAGCAGTAAAAGGAGGAAGGCCGAAGAAAGGGCAAGATGCAGGCTATGAGACCTGGACACCATTCCTTATGAACAAGATGACACTCACATTACTATACTCACCACCCAAATCATCCAAATCAGCACTCATTCAGATGTATATTTTATGGCAAATCAATTATCTGAATCATTTCAATCATTGTAAATAAATACTTATCTATCATTGTAAATAAATACTTACTCCCTTTATGTAGTTTATACACTATTATATGACCCAATACCACCCTTATTATATCATATAATTAATGGTAACAACACTATATACATATACACTTATAAAAATAAAGGTATTTAATTGGTAACACACACAAAAAGCCTTTGGAAAAGAATACAATTATAATAATAATTGTTAATATAATAAAAAATTATAATAATAGTTTTGTAGGACTCAATATAAATTAATTAATTAACTTATTTTGGGATAATGGCCTTCAGCGATTATCTCGGCATCCCGCCTAAATCCCGAGACAGTACATAGCACTCTGCAGTTCAGATAGGCAACAGGCCCTCTAAAAGCGAGGCTGCCTGCAAATTGTAGCCAAACCATTTTGGTTCTTATGATTACTACCATAGGCTACTGGTGGCAAAGCTGAGTCTTTCCATTTTGACCAACCTCTCCTCCATACCCTTTCTCTCAGACCCAAATAATTTCTAACTCTAACTACAAATAATTTCCCCTAAATATTTGAAGCTATTTGTGACCCTGATTTCCCCATACTTTGTTTTAACTGTTTTTTCCTGAAATTTTCAACCCATAGTCATCAACTCCGTTTTTTCGAATGATATTTGCAAGCAGACTCTTTCAGCTTTTTCATTTAAGGTGTTTAACTGCCCTATTGTTTCATCCGCAGATTCCGCCAGGAGCTCCAGATCATAAGCATACACCTGACAACTTACTCCAATGTTATTCATTTTGGCCCCTAATTTTGCCCCTGCACTATTTGATCCATAAATCGTAATTACTTCATCCAGCACTACATTGAACAGTACCGGGACAGATAATCTACCTGCCTGAGCCCCGTCCTGACCAGAAAGAGCCCACTGATGACTTCTTGAAATTTCACCTTCGAGGTTGTGTTGGTCAGCGTTTGCTCAACCAACCTCCTTGTCTTTCTGTCCACTCCATATTCTTCCAGAATCTCCAGTAAAGCCCTCCTATCCACAGAATCATAGGCCTCCTTAAAGTCCACACAGGAGATATAAAGATTTTTGTTCACCCTGGAGTTGTAGTAATTTATTAGTAGTTTCAGACTCATAATTTGTTCTTAGTATGATCTTCCGTTCCTGAATCCCCCCTGATATTCCCCAATTTATTAGTATATTGCTCTAGTGTAAGGAATAAAGTTTTGCTACTTTTTTTTCTATTCATGATTCTTTTCTTCAATCTTGGGATTCCTTCTACCTTCACTTTGTATAATGAAAAACAGGTAATAGGATTGGTCCATCCTACAGTTTCCCTAATGTTGGGTCAATGCCATCTTATCTCTCCGTGCACAAATATGTTGTCTTATTGTAGTTTACTTTGGGGCCTCATTAATCTCATAGTTAGCAGATATCCTTCCCATCTTGTGTTATTAATACCTGGTTATAAGCAAATACTTGTAAAAGTAGCACTTTTTTTCCCCTGAATACCCATTTTTCCACAATTTCTTACCAGCATTGTAGGCACTAGTCGATACATATTTTAAATAGTGCGAGGAAAAATGCTGCGTCCTTACAGTAGTTTACAATTTATTATATAGGACATTAAAATTCAAAAGTATTCAATTTTTGCACTTATATTTCATAGGTACAATTAAATATAACATTACACCTGACTGGGGAAAAAATGAAGAAATTAAAATAAATAATTGGGATACAAAATTGGCTGAATAATATGAATTACTTTTAGTATGAAAAAATCTTAAAACAATAAAGTAAAATGTGTCAAATTTAATAGTTGATTATAAATAACTTGAATATGTTAATAAGTCCTATTTTCCTACTTTAAAAAAATACAATACATAATTTTAAAAAAATTAGTCAGCTACAATTGCTTTAATGATAATAAAATTTCAGAAACTAAATATATAAATTACCTTGCTGCATAAGGTTAGTAGTTTCACCAACCTTCAGTTCAGGAGCAGCTGAAGCATCAGGCAATGGCACAGATTTACTATCTCCATTTTCCACAACTGTGACATTTCTAATTAAAAATTGTGTTGTTAGCATTACATTGGCCAAAATTAAAAATATTTAATAAAGCAATAAATACTAACAATGAAGAATATTCTAAAAGAAATTGGTGTCGACTCACTTTTGTGTTTTGTTGTTCTCGGAATTGGTCAAGATTCTCTTTTTATCATCCTGTGACAGCAGCTGAGCAGCATTAACAACTTCACTGTAATTAAAAATTAAATAAAAACAAAAGCGAAACATAATATCTGCATAATATGACTAGATTTATTACTATCATAAATAATATTTTAGCTTCAAATATTTGATCATACTGACCCTGTATATGGATTAACAATAGTCATTCCTCTTCCTTTACCAGTTTTTCTAACTTCTTTTTTTGCATTACCAGCTTGGAGAGCTTTCCTTCTACCAGTGTTCTTTGAGGTAAAAAAAAAATTTATAAATATATATGGATAGCTGAATATATTTTTAAATGATTTTAAGATACTATTTACTTAAAGGATTCATAAAAAGTAACATACAAAACATAAGAGCAAACTCCTTAAAAATAAATGAAAATTTAAAGCATAAATTTCAATCTTCTTGCATTTAAGCACCAGAGGTAGAAATTAAGACTATACTCCTATCCCCACCCATTGAATGAACATTTTGATCACGAAATTGTGGCATCTCAATCGTTCATAAGTTGGCTTATATCTTAATAACATTTTATATGGAACAATATATTTTATTACTTAACTTGTAATACGTCATTAAAAAGAACACCTCATTAAAGAGACATCTCTAAAAAAATGATCGAGGTCAGGAAAAGTTAAATATCTTAGAAAATCATGGTTGAAACTTCAGATTGACGAGTTGATTTTTTGAATTGTAATAAACATGCTTTTAATTTTTTCAGTGTTATGAGGTATCCACAGGCTTAAGCAACGAATTGTAATTTTAATGATTCATGGCCCTGCATAAATTCAAATTGTTATATTTTGACTACTAATACCCATAAGCTCAATATTTTATTTTAAAAGAACTACCTGTGGTGGTGGTGCCATAAGTCTGCAGTTAGGGCCCCAATGTCCAACAACCACACCAGCAATTTCAAGTCTGCCACCAGTGGTCATACCTAAAAAGAGCAAAATAAATATCTAAAAATCTGTTTAACTATTATTGTTTATATGATCTAAATTGTTGTATAAAGAAACATTATTTATTATAAATATATTTTATTTAGAATCAGAATTAAAACAATTGACATATATCGAAAAACTCTAAAAACACAATGATTACCTCTTCCTCTAATGCTGGGTTGTAAGGCACCTCTGGTAACTGGATTAGGCTGGCGCCCTGGTGGAGCTGTTGCCATACCTGCAGGCATTACGGCATGGACACGAGAGGCTTCACCTAGAGAAAAAAAGATTGTCTATGTATATTTGTTTGTGGCTGATGTTTTGACGTTGGCTGGATTTTTGCGAAAAATGAAGTATCATTGGGATGAATGTGAATAGGAGTTTTAAAATCTCCCATGTACACCAATCTACATTTATTTTGGCTAAAACTTGACTGAGTAAAATTTAATATTTCACCACTGTGCAAAGTTAAATTTTCAAATCTATCAGGAAATCACTTCCAATTTACAAACACTTAAAATCTCCTCTAAGATAGGTAGTTTCCCCTGAAACCAGATGTAGGCTTAAGTTTTCCTCCTATATTATATATCAAGCAACATATACAGGAAGTTAGGAAATTTCACACAATAGTAGATGAAGCTGTGAAGCTCCTATTTCCATTGTTCAGATATTTTCTAATCAACTTTTTATCTTCTAGTAACAGGATTTCACAGACCAAATCTTCAACTATTCTTCAAAGTATTTCATAGAATATGGTAAAATTTGTCACTAATTTAAAATTCATGGCTACACTTAAAATAACATCACTTCATTAATTGAAAATAAACTTATTAAAATTTTAAATAAAAAACAAACTAACACAAACAAAAAATACATCTTTGGACAGAAATAGCACTGAAAAACAAACCAGGTATCTTTACTTTACTGTTGTGGAGTTAATGAAAGCACTATAAAAAGCATTTTTATAGTCAGAAGAAGCAAATATTCAAAACAGACATGGGCAGGGCTTTTCTTTTGTGGAAGGTTTAATAAAAATGCACAATAGTTCTCGATCTTCTCACTTTAAATGGAATAACTCAGTAACCTGTAGGCTGTTTTTTATGATACATGATAATTTAAACCCCAATTAATAACTAACATTATTATTTAATGTTTATATTAATAAAATTTTGTTTCTAAAAGAACATACCTTTTATAACGACAAAAGCTGTAACTGGAACAGCAATTAAATGGAAAGCTACAGCTAATATTTAGTTGTCATAAATTGTTAACTGTTTTTGGATACAGTTGCTGATCATAATTATTTTAAAGCTTTAGGTTGCTACTACATTATACTATCATTTTCTTATATAGAATACCATAATACTTTGTAGAATGTTTTAAAACTATAAATATTTTACGAACCAATAGTTAAAATCCTTATCTAAACGATGGTACAACTTTTGTGACAAGTAAATCATGTTTGAATGTGAGAAATAAGCATAAGTTAATTTTAATTGAAAAAAAGAAACCTAGAAGGATTTAGAAACAAAGTAATGACTTTATAAAAAAATATTTTTTTGTTTATATCTTGTTAAAACCGAAAAAAAATTGATATAGTACAATAGGTGATGCCAAATTTCAAAAAAATTATTAAGGGGACAAAAATGAAGCTAAATCAATTTGTTTACCAAATACTAATTATTTCAAACAAAAAAGAGAAAAACAAGAAAAAATGTATTGGTTTTTTATTTACTGGTGATGAGTGTTGCGATATGAAACCGAAGATTGAACTAATAAAAATTATCAGAATCAACATAGTAGTAGTAGTAGTTAATAATTTGTTCATTACATGTAAGTTAAAGTGTATGTCAATTAAAAATTTTATAAAAAATATAAACAACTCACATTTTTAACAACTAATATCTTTCAAAAATATAAACTATAACATTAAATATTTACTGTAAATGATAAACAAAGGTAAGTAACAATGAAATAACCACAAAAGTGTAAAGGTGCCAACATTCTCTCACTGTTAGATTCTTTTCCGGTACTCTTCCTTATGAGACTATCTGTCAGCTTTAGTGATTTAGTAAACAATTAGAAAAGTTTTACTCCATGATAAATTCAAATAAAAT
>NW_027106248.1:101187-106463 GCF_000696795.3 Halyomorpha halys | reverse complement strand
TTAAATATAGGTAATAAAATTATTATCTTATAAAAACAATTATTGTAAAAATGGCAGGGTATAGGGGAGAGGTAGTGTAGCTGTATATGCCTGGATCTTGGGAACCATTGCTTACAGCATGTGCTATAAAAAGGTTGGACACCACCGTGCCAAGAAGTGCCCTGGCATTCTTCCTTTTCAAAGAAAAAATTGTTGAGATATTTATAAGTCCATGTTTATTATCTATCCAGCTGCTAAGGTTAGCAGACAACCATAACATTTGCCAATATCAGATAATCCTCTCAGACCAATCATTCTTCAGCAACACAAAAGCTGGGTAAAGGTTAGGACTCAATGTGAATGCTCGAAAACCGAATGTAAGTGTGCCAGTGGAGATGACAACAGGAACTATCAGATTTGAAAATATCTCGGTATATCAAGAATCTGAAGCTAATACACACAAATATCTTTCTGAATACATCAAAAGGATCATCACACTAGCTAAGCACTCTTAGTCTGGAAAATGAGAAAAATTCTAGGGAAATGAGAAAAAAGCTGATCATAAAAAAAAGTAATATGAAAACCCTACTTTATTACTTAGGGAGCAGAAGCTTGAGCCTTGATAAAAATCAATGATAGCTATCAACTTGTATTAAAGGAATGATGAATAAAGCATTCTCCCAAGATAGCCCGTCGGAGCTGAAAAAAAAATTGATGTTGTCTGTTTAAAAGGGTGTTTTTTCAACAGGTCAGTTACTGATGAATCGCTCTGGAGATTCGTGTGGTCATCATCAATAGTGTTTAAAACGAGGTATATTTCTTTTTTTAAGAATAAACAGGATATGTATAGTTCCTGATGGATTTGCTAAGTAAAAATTAGGGTTCTAATTTTAATCTTATCTGGTTTAACTAAATAAGAAATCAGTAAGTGAACAAGTATTTATCACAAAATTATCTCAAGCAGGGAAATTTTATTTTAATTAAATCTGATTATTTAAGAAATACATTTCGGCCTAGTACTCAAATTGTTCTTGTATTTCTACCATGTCTTTGTTCATATGCACGAGTTGTAAACTGTTTACTTGCATGTTATATTTAGCATATGTACTGGAACTTTCCCTCTTACTCAAAAACAATATTTAAAATGGCAGTTGTAAATTTTAAATTTTTTGTAATTCTAAAATTAATATTATACACTACTAAAAAAAGTATCTATAATAAAATACGACCAGACAACATAAGCCAAATAGATGAAAACTTATTTTGATGAAATTTAAAGTTATTTTGAGTTCCTTCACTCAACATAGACTATTTTATCAAACCAGTTTTTTCTCTTGATATTTCATTTTAAAAAATAACTTTGTTATAAGTTTCTTAAGTAAATATTTGGCTTTAGAGTATTAACAGTGTATAAAATAAAATTATTACTTATTAATCTACATAAAAATTATTACTTATTAATCTACATAAAAATTATAACTTATTAAGATACATTTTTGTCTTAATTTCACTATCTTAATTCAAATTTTCAGCAGCGATTTTTTTATATTCTTGGATAAGAATATAAATCTCAAGGACCATGAGATAGCACTGTAATATTTTATGCTTAAAAAATGTAAAAATGTTAGAAAAACAAGTAAACAACATTTAATACAAACGCACTGTTTTATTAGCTAATTAAAATTTTGAAACATCTGTCTACTTTGAACATTAAACAAATTTTTCAATGTTTCATTCTTAAATAAACCCCTAACCACATCCTATCAATCTACAGCCAACTATTTCTACAAAACTTTAATTTTATATTAAATAACAAAAGCTTAGCAAACCCAGATGTTCGGTGCTGATACTACCAATTGTTCTCTACCTACATTTGTTCAGTGACGCCAAATCTTCCAAATAAGACTACACAATCTTCCGTCTACTTATTGGTCTATAACTTGGAAATTTATCCATCGGTTCAGAGTTTATTAACATTTTAGGGATCAATCAGTTACTAAGCCCTACAACCTTATCTAATTTGCCACAATGCTATAACCTGAATTATATTTACTGGTTACAGTTCCCTCAATTCAGTTGACAAGGAATGGAATGCGGCGAGAACGGTCCAACCAGCTGACTTACAGAGTGACCAGAATAACAAATATTTGTGATACAGCTGATGAGAAATCTCTCCGGCACTAGAACAGTGCACAGGGCTAGACCTATCCCATGGTAGACCGTCCTTAACTACCATGAAAAGAGAGCTATACAAGGCCGGGCAGTTGTTCCAGAGGTGTAATTGTGATGAACTAATCTAAGGCTAGGGCATATCGAAGAAGAAATCGGGAATAACACTCATGTAAGCGGAAGTCTTGGGATGAATTCATCGTCGAGGTGTCATCCAAGAGTTCCTGAGGTATTCCATATAGGTGACCTTGGGTAATCTGACTCCATTGCAGGTAATTTCAGTGTGGAAGCATGGAGGTAACCAAGCATCAACTCTGGAAAAGGCAGGGAAGATGTTCATCACGGAAACCTACCCAAGGGATGACCCATCCCATGATAATGAACAGGATAAATACATAAGGCATGCCACGATATAGCCACCTGGTACGGATTTGTGCCCACTGTGGGAAATATGGGATTTCCATGTTGCTGTAGTTTAGCAAAGGACTGTTCATACTCCTGGTTGGGACACATCTGATATGGTGATGTTACACCAAAGTATTTCCTACATTGAAGAAAGACTGTTAGTGGTGTTCAATAACTGTCTGGATAGGGAATGCTGGAATTCCAAAAAACTGGAAAATTGCTGACATCAAGCTCACTTACAAAGGAGGAGACAAAGATAAGCAGTTAGCCAAGTCTTGTATGCCCATATGCCTCCTCCTAGTAATAAGCAAAGTATGGGAAATCATGGTGTTCACTAGTCTGCAGCCAGTCTTCTCAAGAGCTAGCCATCCATGTCAGTACGGATCCACTAAAGGCAGAGAAACCGCAGACACCTTGCTGAGAATGTGCCGTGATGTTGAATTTGGCGGAGAAGTATGTTATGCTCCTTATGTTTGATATATCTTCCGGCTTTGATAGCATGTGGTAGCCGAGTGTACTCCAGCAATTGCAAAAATATGAGATCCCAAGCTACTTGTATGACCTCTTGAAGAGTCACTATGAGAACAGGTAACAGATAACAGACAACTTCTATGAAATAAAAGATAAATTGAAAGAGGTTGCCCACAGGGATCTGTCCTTTGTCCCTGCCATAGCTTATGTAAATAACCTAGTAGTGGCGTCGAACAGCAGAGCCAGATTGAAAAATGAAGCTAGTCAGTGCGCTAATCTGTTAGCCTGGTGTGAGAAGAAGTTGAAGATAGCTGCAGCCAGGACTCAAGCCATACTCTTAAGGGGTATGACAGACAATGCCCACCCTATTACTCTCAGGATACAAGGAGCAGTGATACGACCCAGTGAGGTCACATACAAGATATGCATCCTCTACATGGAGTTGATATTTCTCGCGAACCTAGAAGAGCAGGTTGGCGACTATTCAGATGATGGCTCTGCTGCGAGTTACTCTAGCATACCGAACAGTGTCTCACAAGGCAGTATAGGTGTTAGCAGGAGGAGTACCTATAGATCTCCTCCAGCAGAAAGACTATTACTGACACACAGTAAAGAGAGAAGGTCTGGCAGATTTACCGGATAATCTCCAAGTGTGTATTGGTGAAGAGAAAGACCCAAACAGATGGAAGAGGATCCTCCAAGAAACCTTGCAAGAATGGAACCGATGGTGGGTGGATAGCCCAAAAGCGGCCAACTAGGAAGTACTTTCCAACCGTTGGTTCACGAATAGAATCAACATGGGTTCTCACTGACAACTGGGTGCAGTTCCTCAAGGTGTACAGGGGTTTCCGAGCTAAGCTCGATGCACATGGCATAAACATCGATCCCCTATGCCCAATTTGTTGGGTTCCAGAAACCGCCGAGCACGTCGTACTCGCCTGTACAACCTACGAGGCACTGAGAGCCAATATGATGAGAGAGACAGGACTCTATGTTCTGACCTAGAGAGATCTCCCTGAGCTGATAAAGAAGGAAAACCACCCGCACTAAAAGACCTTCATGTACAGGTGGAAGGAAAAGCTGTGAGCTCTAATCATTTTTCCCTGGGTAAAAGAGAAGAAACTACACTAGCAAGCCTGGATCATACTCTGAAGAAGAGTAAGATATATTTTGTAGCAAAAGCAAGCTGTGTTCACAGCTATGTAAATGTTATCTGTCATGATTGCAGCAATGAGTTGTACCCACTGCTGCGAACACCCGTAGTATTAGGTAGAACAAGCATTTCCCATCTTTAACCACACATTTCTTCATCAATTTCATTTTTTTTTAGTTACCGTAGACCCTAAATAATTATATCTATCTACCTGTTCAAATGTATTACCTTCTATATCTATATCACCAATATTGTTTCTGTTTCTACTCCTAACGATATATTTTGTTTTAATCGTAGTTAATTCGACCTCTTGTTCTTTACTAGAGTTTATCAACATAATTGTATTTAGTTTTATACTCCCCGCCCAATAATACCAAATCATCAGCATAACCAAGCACTGATCTTTTACCACCTTAAGTTAAATCCTTTTGGTATTTCGAATAACAGTCACAATTTTGTGTTACATTTTAAAAATTATGGGGAAACTACTAGCAGAATCTGAAAAACAAACAATAATTGAAAAATATCTATTAAAATACCTAGTGACTCAAAATGTTTTCTATTTTTCTGGTCTTTTAGATGCATAATGTGACTAGAATATTTAACAATTAGAATAAATAAGTTTTTCAGTACTATTAATAAGTAAAAAAAGGTAATAATAATCATTCCAAAAATCACAGAAGCATTCATCTACTTCTATGACCTAACTAAATTTCTGCACATGAAAAGGCCACAAGAATAATGAGTTTAATCATAAAAAAATATTAATGGAGAAAACTACAGTGTAACATTGCAGTTTTATAATTATATTATAAGATTTTACAATTTAATATTTACTTTTTTTTTTAGCCCTTCAATTGTTGGAAATAGTCACTTCCACAAAAAATTAATTGATCAAATTACTTAGGGAACAAAGAAGGTACTAGCATTCTAAACAAGCCCAGAGGCAGAAAATTCAAAATTACTTATTAATTCAAATTAATTTGAAATTCTTACTATTTTCATCAGAGATTTAATGAATTAGAAGAAACATGACTACCCTAAACCATCTAGATAAATATCCCATCTCATTGTTTCACTTTTCAGTGAGATTGAACAA
>NW_027106248.1:97173-99837 GCF_000696795.3 Halyomorpha halys | reverse complement strand
AAATAAAGAATTATGAAATGAAACTCAATTATATATAAAAGTAACTTACAGAAAGTTCCTGATTATATTCAGAGTTGGAAAGCTGAGGGTCCATTGCAGTTGCAATGATGGCATCCAATTCATGTTTCCTTAACACTCCTTTGTCAGGGAAAGACATGATATATCTAAAACAAAATTAGAACATTATTGTTAGACTATACATAATTAGTTGTAGAAAGATGGTCTGGGTGACAATTGAAAATGCAACACAAAAAACTGTTATTTGAATGCAGATTTATTATAACAAGAATTTGGTCATCGGAGAGAGGGGTTGTCAACAGAGAAAAAATTAATAACACTAATAAAAAATAATTTATACTGACTGACCACAACCCTAACGAACTTATTCCTATGAAACTTTTTAAAAATATAAATGAACTGAATTATTAACATATAAAAAACAAATTCATATTAATTAATTATTTTTTATTTGTTTATTACCAGGTTAGCCTAGTTGGCCTTATATGGTTATTGTAACAGTTAGTTATTTTTTAGTAGTTGATAGTGGGGGTATAGCCTCATGCAAGAGGCATCCCTAACTACTTGCAATGCTACAACTATCAACTAATATAATCAAAAGTAATAAAGATCAATTTAAAAAAAAAATAAAGTTAACAATCCAGAGATTTATTTACCTTGTTATAGCCTGTACATAATAATATTTAAAATACAACTAATTAAAAATACAATCAATAAAAATGTCTAGGTAAAAATTATGAAACAAAAATTCATAAAAAATATGAAAAGATCTTTTACATTATTTAGATGGCCTGGCTCCAAATAGCTGAGTAAATTTACAAATTGCTGCCTCATGCCATCAAAAAAAGATATATTTATTTCAATATTTTTAAAGATTTTAAGCTGTATTTAACATCAGCCAGTTTTAAGTCAGACATATGAGTACACTAACGTTAATGTAACAACACCTTCATAAATCTCATTTGACCTCTCTCTATAACATGAGTATAATTAGAACCCCAATTTTTTAGAAAGATAAATAAGCACACTCTCAAAGATATAATTGTACAGCATGGTTTTGATTTTCTAATCATTACTCTTTCATGAATTTTACTGGGACAAAGCTGCTGATGAAGCAGGCAGAGCTTTTTCTAGCAAGGAAGTATTTGCTTGTTTTAGGAAATTTAGCTGAAGAAAAGAACTCAATATAATATAATATTCCAAATAAATGAACTGACTATAGTCAGTTGTTTGATATTTGAGGAAATTTGTTTGACCTTTGGTGAAAAATGTTTTATTAATATTCATCCTAAGACCATTTATAGCAAATCTATTTGATCATACAACTTAAAACATAAGATTTATAATACTATATCAAATCTACCAAAATATATTACATTAATATAGAAAACATTATAGATGTTTGAGAAGAATGTTTTTAAGAATTTACCTCAAGACAGTCGCAAGCACTAAAAGGTGTTGAGGTACATAACTTGGATTGAGCATTAACTGAGTGTCACTCCTCATACATGTGAGATAGGCACGAAGTCTTCTTCTTTTATCGTCCACTGTAGTGCTACAGATCAACAAATTATACTTTTATTCATATTGAATATTTCCTAAAACTTATAATTGAATTTAATGCTAAAATATTACATTCATAAGTTTCATTTTATTGACAAAGAAAAATAAAATTAGCATACCCAAACCAGAGCCTTTGTATTGTTGGGACTCCCCAACCAAGTGGTTCAGCCCTTATAACTTCTGGCCGTTGGTATGGATTAGGTTTACTCCAAACCCATTCTTTAATTTTGATCTCAGGCATTTTGATTTCACCACCTAAATATAAAATAAAAATGTAATCGTATCGTTGTATCCATCAAGAACTTTGATAAGAATTAAAAACAATTTATTGGATTAACCATTACAAATAGTTCATCCACAACTTGAAATTAATTAATTTGTACAACTTATATTTAATATAAACTAACTGCTATTAATTGAACTCGGTACACACCCTTGGGAGCAGCCTGCCTGGCAAGATATGTGAGGTGATGAAGATTAAAGAGTATAGCATAGACCATTCGGCGAAGCGGCCTATAGAATAGCTGAATAGAAGGAATCTCTTTATGGCTCTCATCTTCCATTACAACTGGTAATCGAACTTCACCCTTAAAAAGAAAATATAATATTTTCAAACATTTAAAAATATTTTCAAAAGGAATTAATAAATAAAATACTTATGAGTATTACACATTAAATATTTAATACATGGAATTTCTTCTTAATAAAGGAACGTTTTAATTTATTGCGTTGAGAAAGGATTCAAAGTGTGACATGTCTTTTTCTATACAAAAAAGTATTCCAAAAGAAAAAAAAATTCTAATCCTGAAAATTATATGTATATTTTATCTAAGATAAGAGAAAACAAATTATTCATAAATTGTAAATTTAAGAGAAACATGATAACTAGATACAGCTCTTGATTATATTATTACTTAAAAATAATACTACAGTTTGAAATTCTTACCGTAGTTAGGAGACGATATATAAATGGTGACATCAAGCCTTTGCTGTGGCGCTCACAAACAGTTCTAAGGATCTCAGCAGCAACAGGGGGGAGTTCTTTTTCTTCTTTCTGCTGTTGCAAATTAAAATTTTAAAAAT
>NW_027106248.1:83452-97092 GCF_000696795.3 Halyomorpha halys | reverse complement strand
ATTATCAAATAACTAACAGACCTGATTATTTGTTCCTCCCATGCAACAATCAATTCTTGCAGGAGAGGTAGCTCCAGAGCTTGAACTGGAATTGGAGCTAGTTAATAATGAATGATTTGTCCCACCATTCACTGCAACAAAAAATAATTTCATAACGTTAAAGAAATTCATTTATAAATAAGATACCAAACATGTAACTTATATATGAGTCGTTAATTCCCTAAACCCACCCAAATACAGTTGAAAAAATATGACAGGTGGATTTTGGAAAGAAACGACTCATATAAAAGTTACTAATGTAACAAATTATTTTTGCAAAAAGATTATTAATCTAGGGCCAGGACATAAACCTAATAAACATTATCATAACAAGGAATATTTTTTTAGTCTTAACTTTTACAATTGTCCACCATATGAATTACCTTGTGCGTTAACAATTGATGTGCTTTCTTTGGTTTCCTCAACATTAATCTCAGGTCCAACTGAAAGACAAGCAACAGCTTCAGATACGCTCATGAGCCCGGCAAGCTGAAAAATGAAAAGACCATTCATTCCATCTTCCAAGGCTCATAAAAAACACAGAAAGATTGTACATTTATACATAAAATAGTTCAATAAGGATTTTAAAATAGATTCTTTTTGTAATAAAAGGAAGATGGTCTGGGTGCGGTCAAATAAAAGTTTCAAATAGTCATAAAACTATTTAATATGAGCCATGGCATCATCAGGATATAAGTTTTTTGCCTAGGATAATAAGCTAATCTGCCAAAAACATGCAATAAACAGCCTATTACATCGGGAATTACAAATAGAGACAATAGAGGATTACATCAAAAAAAGGTTCATGAATTCCACTTACAGTTAAAGTAGCAGTGACTTACAACGTCTTTTGTAATAATCAATTGTTAAAAAAAAAAAAGTACCTCTTATATCGGCCCACCAGGCTGATCTGGTATTAAATAAATAAGTAAAATAAAATAAAAAAAATAATAAAAAATTACTCTTATAATGAAGTTTTTCTGTTCTAAACATATCTCTATATAATGCAGCTATCTCTTGCTCTCCTAACTTTCTGCGAAATAATATAAGACATCCACATGCAGATCAATAAAAAGAGATCATTAAAAAAACTAAACAACAAGAAGGCTAGAAAGGAACTGTGAGACAGTGAGGTTTCTAGAAACTTGAAGGAATCAGAATAATATGCATATCAGAGAAATTTGGAGCCCAACATGCCAGATCAGTTACACCTCATCAGCAATTAATACATTAATAACCTAATAATTTATTATAATAATAATAATAATAATAATTGAACTAATGGTAAAACTGACCAACTTACCTATAAAATAATAACACTTGATAACTTTTATCAATAACCAGATAAATAAACAAAAAGAAAAAATCATTAAATTTACCTCATTACCACCAGCTTCAGAAGCAAGTCTAGAAGTATCAAGCCCAGAACTTTCAAAACTTTCAGTCTTTTCTGATTCATTTTTCAAGAGAGATTTGTTTCTAGCCTTCTTCAAATCTGGAATAAAAACATTCACAAATCCATAACAGTTAGGATATCAGGTACTTTCTTTTAGTCAATATTTAAGGTTTGATATACATAGAAAATGTAATAAATATGAAAAGAAGATAATATAGAACACCTAATAAGAAATTATTAATTTTTTAGTTAATTATTATGATCAATGCTCAGCTAACAAACACTTGTATAAAAAAGCTTACATACCAGCTCCTGATGCTCGATACTTCAGGAATCCTCCTTTAGTGCCATCTAAATAATACTGAACAGCCCTTCTGAATTTGGCAGCTCTATCACCACCAACTGCACCGAAAATTTCTAATCCAGCTTTGTCTAGGTCACCAGTGTCTAATGTTTTAACAAATTTTGCCAGAGAACGTACAAGCTCCCCACACATGTCTTCAGCCTGTAATGATTAAATATTGAAATTTTAAAACCAACAATATCAACTGAAAGGTTCATGCAAACCAATATCCATAAAGTAGAGAGCTACTTCAGTTAAGTTAGATGAAAAAATCTTATCAAAAGAAGTACATTTTATATCTTTCCTAAAAAAATTAAGCAGCAACTAAGGTACATGACAAACCTTAACAACTTTTCCAGCAATCAATTTCCTATGCAGATCAGACAGTTCGGTCTCAGGAAGGAGGAAATTTCCCAATAATGCTGCAACAACACAAAGTTCATCTCCTGTAATGTTCAATCCTTTAACTAGTTCTGAAACTATGTATTCTTTGGATTCAAGAGTCCCCTGAAAATAAGTATTATGATTTTAGAGAAAAGAGGAAAAAATGGGCTAGTGAAAAAATTAAGTTAAATAAACATACTTTGTATGTTAGTTTCAAATGTCTAGCTGAAAAGTAACGAGGAGGATCAAATGCGATGTATTCAGCATCATCTGCTACAATCCCATGACACTGATTCTCACGACAAAAAGCTATTACCTGAAAGAATAAATTTAGGTCAGTTAAACTAAGTTAGGTAACAGAGCATTAACACTGTTATGTCTAGTGACAACAACTTGTCGCCACATGCAAACCTTATGTTTGTTACAGGTGAGAATTGATTGGTGACCTACTAGAGACATTTCAACAACTTGCCAGTGACATGCATCACCACATCGTTTATTTAATCCTTTTATATCTCCTGAAAGGATGAGTTATGTTAAAGCCCAATTTTGACATTTTAAAATCAGGTTTTTGCCGGCCACAGACGCTGTTTTTATTAAAAAGTCTGGTCACACATAGTAAAGTTAGAGCTAAATCTGTGTGGATTGCATCATATAAAATAGTAAAATGAGAAAAAAGAAGATAGTATACATAGAACAGGAGAACAATTAATGAGAACATAAAGGATGTCGGAAGAATTTATGATTTTTTTTTGTTTACATAATGCATAATTATTATAAAATTTTTAAATTTAAAAACACTAACTTATTCTTATGTTTCAAATATCAATTTAGTCAATAATACCTCCTGCTTATGGTCATCCATTGTCACAATGACTGAAACATTCAAATTTCGTAAGACCATTCGGAGAGTGGGGCGAAGGCATGATGGTGGTGTCCACCAAACCTTAGGAGGGGGAGTTCCTTTATTACCAAGATGTCTTAGCACCTGAAACATTAACACTAATTAAATACAAATTTCAATGAATAAAATATAAATAAATACAGGAAATATCTGGTCTTATACAACACATTGTCTCTAAAATTGAATATAAGAAAACTTACAAACTAATTTATCATTAATTATTTGTGTATGTCACTGTTAAAATCTCAAGACTAGTAAAACTTCAGGTTTACTAGTTGATTCCGGGATTCCTAAATGGTATTAGTAAAAGATCAATGCATAAACATTTAAGGGTTGATTAATCTCGGGATTCTCTGAACAGTGTACAAAACTCTACAACCCAGGACTTTCAAACATTCACAAAGGCCTTGATGACCTCAAGGCCTTAAGCCCCAACAACTAACAACCCAGCACTCTCAATCAATGTTTTACCACAGCAAACTGGTAATGGTAAAAAACAATTGTCTAAAATGAGTGACATGTGACCTGATGTTCCCCAATCCCTTCTCACCATTTTGTCTTTGAAATTCAAGACTATGAATTTCAAAACTATGAACAAGAGACCTTGTTTTAAAGAATGAGAGTTTTCTCTTTAATCACGAGTGTGATTTAAAGATCACAGATGACAAATCTTAACAATCAATCTTTTGATATACATACCTCTGTCGAACCCTCAAACAAAAGTATCTTTTCATTTAATATTAAACTGATTTTAAACCACTGAATATTGATTAACAAGTTAAAAATATGATAATTTTGATATTGTTGAACAAATAATGTGTTCGCAGTATTTCCTCTAGACAAGTGTTGCATATTTAAATAATACAGATATCCAATATTAAAAACTAATTTTAACCAAAATGAAGTATGTGTGTATATATATAAATAAGATAAACATTCTGAAATCTTAATTTATTGTAAACTGCTGATCAAAGTGACAACAGACCTAAGTAATTTAAAAATATGTCGCTCCAAATTAATAATAAGCTAAAATATATTACTTAAATAAAATAAGTAACGTATAAGTAATATTTGGTGGCTTGCACTTTAAATACTTCAATATTTACTTTTTCTTCTTATTGGAAGATCGCTGATTGACCGTGTATTATAATAAATAGAACATGGTCCGGGTTCGGTCAAATAAAACTCAATTACTATTTTATTTGAGTCATTGTTTTGTTCCACATTATAGGGCTTCATCAGGACTGTTTTGAAAGAAGTTAAAATTATATGTTTGATACTGTATATTGAAGTTAATGTTATATGTTTAAAGAATTTTTAATTTCTAGTAACCACATACTTCCCATATCCAATTTTTCCAATGATCAATGACATGTTTTTTTTAATACTAATCCACTTATCTACGACTATCATATCCTCTATATTACTTACCAGGTACCCAAATATGAAACCAGATTTTTTTTAATTGAAAATATACATTTATTAAATGATAATGAAAAACCATGTTTTATTTGAAGTATTTCCCACATCACTAACTATACATTTTTCTAATCTCTCGGACAATTCATGGATGCTATGCCAAAGCAGTTTCTCTTTTGAGGCATACCAGTCATCAAGCCATTTTCATAAGATGTGAAGGTTGAGCAATCCTAGCAAGTGCAAGTACATGTCCCATTATTGCTTATTTGCATGATGTGGCGAGTGAGACAAATGCAAAAGAGTAACAAAATTTCTCAATCATTTCCTTGTTCTATTTCTCTGCAAGTGATGGATTATACCCTTGTGATCCCACCACACACTGAGTACTATCTTCAGTCACTAGCGATTTGACCTTATAATGTGAATGGTTTTCCTGGCATCAATTCATCTTTTACATTTAGGATTCTCAAAAATATATCTATGTTCCATTCTCAGTCATAATTCGATGGAGAAATGACTTTCTTCTATAACTGGTAAGCAACATTTTGCAAGGGGTTTCTCGATTTTCTTGTTGTCATTCATTCAGTCAATATGGATCCCATTTTCAGGATCTTTCCAATAGCTTTTAAAATTATGGATATAGCTTCTCGTCATATTTAACTGATCCTTGAGCAGTTACTGTGTCATCCTCATCCAACAATGCTTAAAATTCAGTCTACAAATTATGTTATGGTCTTTAACATTTTTCACACAAAAATGCCCACTTTTAAATTTTTTAAACAACCCAAAACACTATGATTTACCAAGTGCATGCTCAATGTAAGCTTTAATAAGGATTCAATGTGATTTTGCAGTAGTTTTCTTGAAATGGTAACAGAAAATCAATCCTGTACGCAAATCATAATTTCTAGGCTGAGGGGTAAGAGGTCTAAACTGGTCAAGAACGTTAAATACATACATGGGAAGTTAGTGACTGAAGAAAAGGAAGTGCTGAAGGTCTGGAGGCAGTTCTTCCAGAGGAAATTTAGTATGGAAGGACATCTTTACCATAACTACAGAGACAGCAGGAGAGGAAGAGTAGAGGACACCTATCCTGAAGATATGGACGATACGATCGGGAAGATGAGGTGGAGTTGGCAGTCAACAAAATCCAGCTAGGAAAAGCTCTAGGACCAGATGGCTCCGGAACTTATAAAATATGGAGGCAATGAAATGATTAAATGTCGTCAAATGCTGTTCCAGAAGATTTAGGGCCTTAAGTTGCTGCCACGAGAATGAGAAAACATCATAATCCCAATTCACAAGAAAGGCAATCAAAGCTAATGTGGTAACTATAGGCCAATACGCCTATCCTCAGTAGTGTGCAAAATACACATTAGGATATTAGTGCAGCAACTGTGGAGTATTGTGGAACAAGAGATTGAAGAAGAGCAAGCGGCTTTCAGGCATGGAAGACAGACCCAGACCACATTTTTTTACTTGAGAATGATAATCGAGGGGCTAGGGAAAGGCAGTCTATTTGACATTTCTGGATCTGAGGGCGGCTTTTGACTCAGTCCACAGACAGGAGATATGGGACACACTAAAAACAAGAAGAGTGCCAGCAAATTTGGTAAATGAAATAAAATCAGTATACCAAGACCCAAAGGGCATTGTAAGACTTAATGGTCAAACATCGCAGCCTTTCCACTTTTATAAGGGAGTAAAGCATGGAGACAGCCTAAGTCCACTACTGTTTGTCCTCCTTATGGATGATACATGAAAGGTTTGTAAAAGGAGATTTTTTAAACGACCCAAAACACTATGATTTACCAAGTGCATGCTCAATGTAAGCTTTAATAAGAAATTCAATGTGACTTTGCAGTAGTTTTCTTGATATAGTAACAATTCTCAATTTCTAGGCACAAAATTCAATTTGGTCACCCCAATTAAAAAATATATTGTTATATACAACTTGTTGTTAGTTGAACATCTTTATCAGATGTCAGAACAGAAAAAATTGTGACAATGATGCAGTTTACTGTTTAATAATTACATACAAAGCTACTACCATCAACAGGTAAAGTCGTTTCAAATTTACATACTTGGTTAGAACAAATATATATATATATCCTAGTTTAAGTTTCACTAACACTTAAACCTATTGGTCTGTGACTAGGCATCTGTAACTATTCATAAGCTGATAATTTACCAGACAAGGAGTATTTGTTAAATAAGATTAAAAAAAAAGAATTTAATGTAATCCACTTCACAAATTATTCGGTATAGTGGTAAAAGCATTAAATTTTATATCACATTAAGTAAAATAGAGAAATATTTCATATTAGTTTCAGAAAACATGAATTTACAGCAGAATCTTTTTATGGAACATAAGGGAGGTATTAGTAACTTAATGTCCTTCTAAATGAATCGTGAGAATGATTAATCATTCACAAGAATAATCAGGTAACATAAAGCCTTAATATGTAATATCATATCATAAATAAACAATTTATATTTAAAAATATATCAATATCTCAAATCAGATAACATCAAGAAGATCGAACAAGAGAATTCAAGGGTTATTGTAACTAATGTAATGTAAGTAGCTCAATAATACTTATTTACAGAAAATAGAAAAAAAGTAAATTATTTTAAAATCATTTAGACCTGGGCAGTATTTCAACTAGAATACTTGAACAGTACAAAATAAAATAAATGTTATTGTATTTTACATTTAAAAATTATATTAAATACTTAACCCACAAGTGTCTGAGTGCCTACCATAACCTTCTTATGGAATGAATTTTCTACCTTTTCCAGATTATTGATAAGATGCCAGGTCATCGAAATAAACTAAGATATGATTATATAAAGGCATTATAATTCAATCTCCTGGCCTCGGGGTTTGAGTCTCCCTGTATTATTTATTAGTTGCATATGATTATTTAATCTGTTACATAATCCGAGGATCAGCCCTGAGATTGGAAAACCCTGCTGGAACTAGCCCAGACAAGTGTGCACCCTTAATTGGAGAAAAAACATGACACTTGAGCTGATTTATGATTTTTTTAATATGTACAGGCTTATCTCAAGCAGCAATATATCATCAGAGGTTGATTCTTTAAGTTATCAACAAATATTAATACGACCTCAAAAGGTTTCTTTTAAACTATATCTATTAAACCATTGCTTGGGAGAAGGGTTCAATTAATTTGATGTGAGAGAAACCATATATTTTACTGTGAACTAGCTGATTCGATGTTCTTGATATTGGGGTCACAAGATTAGTGAAGTTGCACTGTAATTAATTAATATGTTTACTTCAAAAATATTATGATCTAATAAACAACTAGGATGATACTATGCAATATGCTAGTTCACAACAGAGAAACAAAGTTCTATCTTAGTTTTTTCACAATTCATTTTTTTTAACAAAGTTCTATCTACAAAATACTTTAAATATTTTGTATTTCAAATTTTTTTTCTATAAACAGATTGGATACTTGGTAATTGAAATAGGATGGGATGGTGAAAAAATTAGACGTTCAAAATTTAAGGTAAAAATGAGACAATCATATATTTTCTACTTAACACTACATTTTTGGGTCGCTAAATAGCTTATCAATACAAATAATGTTAAAGCTAAATTTATATAGTATTGGAAAAGTATTATTTGTTATAAATCCTTTGATAAATATGATTGATGATATATAAGTCGAAACCCCCAGGCTGGATTCAAACTGGCACCGCTGCAGTTATGAGGCAATCACTAACTACCTTAGCTACACACAACTCGCACTATACTGATCTACATGGGATACTTTATAAACATATTTTTAAATTATCATATGAATAGCATCTCTTTAATACCAAAATTTTCTTAAAACAACTCTAGCTAGCTTTAAAAAGTGTAGTCCTCTCTAGTGTAATTCCTCTCTAGAAACAGAGAGAAACTATACTGATATATTACTGCTCCAGAAGAATAATGGTACAACTGGAAATTTTTATGAAATTGAATATTTAGTGTTGGCGGGTTCAAAAATGGATTTACTGGATGTTTATAATTTGACATAATTATACTTGGTGAATTTCTAATTACAATTATGTCAACTTACAAACATTAACTAAATGCATTGCTGAGCCTGCCAATATAATAGAGTCAAATTTACAAAGTTTACAGTTGTGTCATTAATCTTCTGGACCAAAAATATGAACTCGGCATACTTTTTTTTCTTTCTAATTTATCTTGTAAAGAGCATCTCTTTAATACTTAAACTGTTATAAAACAACCCTAACTTAAAAAAAGAAATGTAATTATGCATTTGAAAAAAAAAATATTGCATATTTACCTATACTTACCAATATTTTACTCTAATGGTAGGACAAGAATTAGACACAATATTTTTTAATAAATTACTAATTAGCGATTAGTAATTATGTATTTGAAAAAACAACACTGCATATTTACCTATACTTACCAATATTTTCCTCCTAAGGTAGGATAAGAATAAGATACATTTTTTTTTTTTTTTTTTTACTTGAAGAATTAGTAATTATGCATTTGGAAAAATAATATTTCATATTTAACTATACTTACCAATTGTTACTCTAGAGGTAGGATAAGAATTAAACACAATATTTTTTTTATTAGAAGAATTAATAACATACAATACTTTTATGCTGTCGTGTTCTTAAACAATATTTTCTTAAGATAAAGATTTGTTGATCGATAATAACAGAAATTGTGATTAATGGAAACTAAAAGTTTAAAAAAAAAAATCTGTTTTGCACCACTTTAAAATAATAATTAAAATATAATATTAAATATCTATTGAGAAAGGGAGGTAAAATTCCTTATCAGAAATGAAACTAGGCCTTTCACTATCAATTTTAGAACTTCTTTTCTTTTTGGAGAGGTATTTCAGGGGATCTAGTAAAGAAGTCAAAGCGTCATAACACCCTTCCCCTACCCCCTTCTTCTTTCCAATAACATTCTTTACAATAACTTATTTTTTAAATGCATTAAGCAACAAATATCAATTAATGCATTGTCTAAAATTTATATTTAGCTAAATTTTACAGCTAAATACTTTACCATTGAGATTCGATTCCTGGCTTTTAGTTGGTCTTCCACCCATTCTCTCGATCTTTGACCTTGTGGGCAACCATTGAAGAAGACAGTTAGCTCAATGTTTGAAACATGGAGGGAATTCACAAACTGTCCCAAGAAAGCTGTGACTCTATTCCACTGTCCTCCACAGACCCAATCTATAAATTTTTGAATTTTATTAATAATCACAATAATGAGCAAATGTATCTGTAGGTGTTGATGACGAAAAGGTTTTACGCCTTTAAACAACAAACAAACACATGGATCTAAAAAAATATTTCATGACAGGTATTCATGTGAGAAAAACATAAATAAAATTAAACCTTACATCAGTCACACAAACTTTTTTTTCGATTGATGAATATACACTGTAGTTTAGGGGAGTACACAACATTTGGTCTAGTAGAACTGAATAATAAGTGAATGTAACACTAGTATTCTAAATCTTGAAGGTATACACTAAATATACTATGGTGGCTCTAGTTACCCCCCACGTTGGCTGACATAATGTGTCAAGTCAGAAACCAAGATTCTACGCAGAGTGAATTGACTTTAACAAACCCACAGATTACATAACAATGTTAAACCAAAAGTAATAAAACACAAGATACTGATAGAGATAAGATACTGAAAAAAGTCCAGGAAATTGGCCAGCAAGTAATCTTGGTCGAAGAACAATACTAATATTGTCTCAAAACTATCAATAAAACAATGCCATATTAATATTATTCAACCTTTGGACAATTTAATTAAATACGATGATCATAACTATGAAAATATGAATGCATTAATGATTAATGAAAAATACAGAAAGCATATATCATTTTAAAAAACAGTTTATTATAATAAAAATGATAAATTCAAAAATTTCAACATTTTTTGGTCTTAGACCTAATATTTTAAGCACACTATAATAGCTGGTATAAACTAACATTTTTTCTTAACTCTGTCTTTGAACTAAGCCAGTCTTTGATAAAATATAACATTCATATAGTTTTTAGATTAAATACAGGAAGTAATTCATTATGACAAAACTGTATAATTATTTCTTATTTTCTTTCCAATTAATGAGTTCACTGAGTAAGAGAACCGAATTAAATAAGATTATTTCATTAAAATTATAATTAATTTACCAATAATTCAAAAGCCTGATGATGATAATCTTCCAGGACCAGCAGACATTAATGACCTTGTGTATCAGACTTTATTATGTAAAGAAATATACACTTAAAATTAATAAGAATATATACATTAGCACATATTCTGGTTCATTCATAAATATAAAAGTTTATGAATGTGTATGTACTTATGTGTAGATGTAAAACACAAATTTGCTGCAACAACTTGATGATCAAAAAATCTGGATTTTTCAAGAGATAGTTTGTATTTTAAAATACTGCATTAATATCTGTGAAAATGCAATTTAAAAAAAAAATGGCATGATCGGCCTCGAGAGGTCAGAATGACACTACTAGTTAAGAACTCACAAAATTACAACTACCCCTATGATAATAATTAAAAAGTTAACACATTGATATAATAAATGAGAGATATACCTCAACAAGAATACCTTAATAACATCAATCTTTTTAAAATACAATATCAGATTTAGTTAATACACCCTAAAAAATGTTCAACAATATTCCAAGTATTACTATACAGGGTCAGTAAGAAACCAAAAATTGTTATCAGAATAATCATGTGAGCAGTAACCTGAGGTAAATACATTACCATCACTTTAATCAAGCAAACTTAACTTAGTCAACAAAAAAAAGTAATAGGGCATGTACAAATAATCATAATTTGAATTAAATTCACCTCAAAAGCATATTCTAAAGACAATTACCTGAAAAATAGCCACCATAAAGGCGGTCCAAACAACATTCAGCATCCACCACTAGATGAAATTTTCCATTGCCATTAGGAGGCTTCTTATGAACTTGCTTTACCCATTTTTGAGCTTGGGTTCTAGCAATTCTAACGAGATCCACACCCACACAAGACCCTTCAACTTGGGAACTTTCAAGAAAAGTTTGTAAATCCTGAATGCCCATTTTTATGGTTTAAATTTTATAAAACACTTGAATAAATTGCAAAACAAAACAGCACTTAAAACAGAACTTCAAAATTTCATCAACTTTTTTATTTATACACCGGTTAAAATTATATACAAACTTTAGATGACTTATAACTAATATCACAAATTTCTAGAGTCTAATGAAATCACACTTAACCTGCAACTAAAAAGAGCTAATAATAGTTCTCTCAATCAATAACAATATTAGGATGTTGGCCAAGCCCATGAACATAAACACTGGAAACTGTTGAAAAGTCTTAAAATGGCCTAGTTATCATTTAGATGGTATGTTTCACTAAAATTTATACAGAGAATGAAGCACAAACATTCAACTGAATAAGCAGCATGCGATACTATAATTAAAAAAACAATTCTGCCTTTGACCCGGCATGGTAGGCCATCACTACTCGGTAACAGTTCTTTAAACTGTATCAATTAACAACCGCCTGCACATAGAAACATTTCGCATCGTTAAAATAAAACTAAAATTCTTAGATACAACGACCCCTCTTAACAGAAATACTTTTAATACACTACAGAAACCCGAAAATTCGCCATTTTTATTGAGACTACACTTAACATAAAATGGTGTCCAAGGGAAGTTCTATGAACAATGCAAACCAAATATCCAAAAAAACATTGAATAGAATTATCAGTCTAGTTCAATAAACAAACCATTATCACTGAAAACTGTAGACCTCAAGCGCAGTTATTTTATAGTACTTCTAACTAAAATATTTACGCAAAACAATATATTTCTTATCAATTACATACACCCGCCAAAACGTACAAATTTAAATTCAGCTTCTAGACTGAACCTACCTTTTTTTTCTTTTAAAGATTGCCCTAATGTCGAAATTTAATGTTTGTAGACTTTTACGGAGAAGTAAAAAGGAAATTTACAGATTATTTTAGACCATCAAACCTAGAAGCATGTCTTGACTAAATATTGAATTTCAGTACTTAACTTACTTCAACCCTTAATGGATGTGAATACTTTAAACAATAATTAACTGGTATTTTTATTTATCTATTAATTCATATTTTAAAGAATTAGAAAATTTTGGTTTATAGAAAGCCAGTGGTCTTTAAGCCATTCACACTCCATCAGCCCAATCAATTTTATCCATTTTGTAGAGGGGTTGTCAGATTCATATTGATAATATATCAGATTTTTGTTTTTCATATGGAAATATGTTATGTTAAATGACTACGGCTAAATAATATAGGTCAATGTAGCATTCCCCAATAGGTCAATCTATCATTCCTCTTGGTGTTAATTGTTCTAAAGAAAAGGTTCTAGTGTTCACTATGAACGTGATAGTGGCAGCTAACATCCTGGAAACCAACATTTGGTGACAATTTGCAGACACAGAATTTGCTACGTAGTGGGTAGTGATATCTGATATTTGTAAAAAGGGTACGATGATAATTTTATTTATCATTAGTGTGAGGATGAATAGTTCACTTCCATTTTCATATACTCCTCTCATAATCTTGAACTTTCGTTTAACAACCGAATGCCACTATGGAATTCTTCTACAAAATACTGTCCCAGTATACAGCTTACGAATAAATAAATAAAAACAAATAAAACGAGAAATAGAGAAAAAAGTGAAACAAGGAAAAAAAAATCATTTTTCTCGAAGTTTAGTCACAAAAGAAATTTCCAAAAGACGTTATAGGACTCGTCGATTAAAAAAAGTTATTTGTGGAGAATTTCCACATATTAATCTACGATAAACTTTCAATACCTCATTAAAAAAAATTAAGATGCATTAGTTGTTGAGTACCCTTATAATAATCTATGCTCTAGATTATTGTTGAAGGGCATGGGCAGGTATAAAGAACACTAATAAATAAATATTACTAATAAGTCTGCTAACGTTTCATCCCGAATTTTCATGCTTTCTTCAAAGATGAGAGCAATCAATATAACAGCCGTAATATAATAATAATAAAAACAGTACAAGAGGAAAAAGGGAT
>NW_027106248.1:78372-83377 GCF_000696795.3 Halyomorpha halys | reverse complement strand
GCAATAAATTAGAGTTTTGACGTCGAAATGTCAACTGAGTGCAGAAAATGTTCATTCCAATAAGGTTTTAGTCTTGAGGAAAAAAATGCGGTACTTGACATGCGATTAGCTTTCTTGTCCTAATCTTGATTCACTATGTGATTGATACGTTCTTTGTCTTCATAGTATTTACCTTCTCTCTAATTCAATTTGGTAGTTGTATAATGCCATTTGGTAAACTTGAGGGATGTGACCGTCGGTAGTTGTAGTTTTTGGCTGTTTTAAATGTTCATCGCCCTAGCTGATATGGTCTCGTATAAATTCAACTTCACTAAACTTCATAGCGGTAAATGATGGTGCTGAGTTTCTCCAAACAGGATCCCACTATTCTTTTATTTATTTTGACTTATTGAATTCTAAAAATAAATATTTAATGACTGTTACTTAAATAATTAATGACAAATATTTTTCCATTTTCAGCAAATCACCCTCTCAAACAACTGCTCGTCCATACTAGTTAACATTTTGGAAGAAGATAGTTGACCGAATGAAGTAGATTGGAGGAAGATAGTCCGAGTGGCAATCAATAAAGGTATCAAAATTGTAAAAGAAAACTATTTATTGTTAACTAACTACCAGGTTAACAATACTTTTATTGACCTGTACCCGGTCTATCTTCCTCCAATCTAGTTAACATTATAGTGAGTATCTTTCAAAGCATGGGCAAATACATCCCCAAGTTTCTTTAACAGGTGCTTTCAACTTAATTTTGAAGAAAGAAACTTTTATAAAACCAGCTTTCACTCTTTTATGGATTCCTTTCTATATCCTCCATGTTCGCAGAAACTTGCCAGTATCTGTTCTTATCTGCATACCTTTCTTGTGGAGCTCTTTATCCCACATTGCTAAAAAGCAATTTGTTTAGGGCTGCACACTTTGTTTGAATTTTCGGGGCGAACCGTATTTTTATTTGAGTTTCAATGAAAACAGGAGCAATATAAATTCGAAAGGATATTTTCTTTGTGATTTCAATAAATGTTGATTACACAATAAAAAAAACAAAACAGCCTCTATGGTTGTCCGTGCTTGATTTGTAAGGTTATAAGCTTGGTTATCTTGCTGTGTATAGAACGATGGTTTCTAGAAATATTAATCTTTAATGTATCTAAAAGCTCTCTTGAACCAGTATAATGTCATTACTTCACAACTTTTCGAAGTGAGGATAATTTTTATTGTTATTCATTAATGCAATATGGTACTCATCATCGGTGGGCTGTTTATTAGGAAAAATAATTATTTTTTAAACAAAATTTCTCACAATGAAGGTTGGAGGTATATTTTATCTCTCAAAATTTTTATTTGAAGATGAAAATACTTGATTTTTAAAACAATATGCCAGTACTGTTTAGTGTTCTTAAAGCCTCCCTTGTACTGGCAGTGATATTAAAGCAATACTACTGAAAGTGATATATTATACATATCAGTACTATTGTTACAATGTTCCTACCACAGGGTCAATATTTTGAATATATTTGATATTTCCCATGTAAGAGGGGCTTGAGAAGCATAACCAACAATATTGAAAAGTTGGGAACATTATCAATATGCATGATAATTGCCAATGTCCTTTAAACTGAATCCTATTGTAAAGTCTACCTATTGGTTTTCCTTAAAAAACTAGTTAAGCTATAGCTATAGCTAAGTTTTATTAATATTTGTAATAACAACAGCGTCCACTATTGCTACATCTTTTATTTTATATCATTAGTAACTAATTATTCTTAGAATTATTCAGGATTATAATAATTTAATTGGTTGTAATTATTATTTGTATTTAGAGTCTTCCATGGAAGCAAATGCTGTTTGAGTAGTGCCTCAGCTGCAATTACTAGAATCCACCGAAGGGATTACTTGTTGCAATATTTGACAAAAGTAGTCTTATCTGATGGCTCATCCATAACTGTGAGATACCATGAACCCAAACAAATCATACACGTAAGTTATTAAATTGGATTGAAGCTATTCAAATAAAAATTGTTCTATTATCAAAAATATCTTGACCTGATGATGCTATGACTCATGATCCCTGTTGACTAAGGTTTAATTTTTATACAGTATTCAGTATTATAATGATTTATTGCTACTTGATATCTATTGTTAATTACTCAAAATTTAGTAAATTTGTTATTCGTTCTTGGTCTTCTACCCATTGAGAGGGTGGAGCCTATTATTTCTATCCATTCACAAAGGCCTCATATTAATGGTACTTTTCCTTGACCATAAGCTTATGGAGATTATCGTCTATCAAGACCTAGCCACAGAGCCCTATTTACCACATTAGTTTGGTTCTCAGTACCTTATAGGAGGGACAGGCGAGTATGACGTGCTCAATGATCTGAACGCAACAACTAGTTGATAAGGGATTAATGTTTGTTTTGATGAATAAATTGAAAATTTTAATCGATTTCGCTAGAGGTGATATTTTCTTACCCCTGAGATTTTTTCAAAATTATTTTTTCTTAGCAGCCCGCTTTCAATCATATAATCTTTATATGATTATAGATGATCTATGATAAGTCTTTAATTTTATTTGTTCATATTATCCTTGTTTTTGCAAAAATACTGTTCACAGGTGAAGAGTTGACTAAAAAATTAATTATTACAAAATTGAAGTATGTTGTTTATATTATTATAGATTACAGAGTTTAATATTGTTAAAAAAAGTGTCTTTCTCCTTCCTAAATCGTGTTTACACTACTTATAATAAATGTAATGGTTTGGAAAGTTTTGTCATTTCATTACACACCATATTTACATGTACAATCAAAAGTGTTTTTTTTTTTTTACAGACTTTTTTGTATGTTTCTTATATGAAGGCTGATATTTTTGAAGATCAAATTATTTTGAGTAATATATTCATCATAATGATCAATGATCTAACTTATGAAATATTTTACAGTTACCACTAGACTTATCAACCTTGAGTGAAGCAGAGGCCAAAGCCAGGATAGATAAACGGAGACCTAGAACTAAAGTCAAAATACGAGATGAAGAGTTGGCTTCATTTAGTGCTAAGAAATATATAAATTTAATTAAAAAGAAATAATATGTCAATATTTAATAAAGTTATGTAGTAATATTAAGAGAATCCAACAATTATTATTGAAAATCCTTTTGTCACAGTTGAAAAATAATTATGATTATCTTGATTAAAGAGATTAAAATTGGGAGATATTTAATTTGGCAAATTAAACTTAAATCTACAATATTTATTGTAGATACAATCATAAGAATAAACTACAAGATAAACGACAATCACAAAGAAATTTGCCTCTAGCAACTTTTATATGGTTTTAAATCAAAACTTTCAAAAATAAGTTGTTTAAATAAACAATGGTACCAACAACATTTCTATAGATCTTGTTATAAAAGGCCACCAAATATAACAGAAAATGTATTTATGAGATCTATTGGTAACAAAAACCTGCCTATAACCAATTTTATTTAAGGAATATTTAGAGGTCCTTTGGTGTGCCATGAGTATAAAGATAAGTGAAGCAGATTATTAAAATATTTTCATTTTTAAGTTGGTTATTCACTTAATGAAATAACTTTATCCAATTTTATACAGCAGAGAAAATGACCCAATGTTTAAATTTTTTTCCTAAACCACTGCTGTCTCACCACAATGATATTCACTACCTTATGCTATTTTTTTTAGTCTGTTCTTTTTTAAATGTACAAATTTGCTTGAATGTGTATAAATTATAATATAAACCATTTCTTTTACACTTATTTGTGAATTATGTCCCTTATCCTCAATTACACTTTTTGTACTGTTTCTTTTTAAAGAAGGTGGTAGTCCTGGATTGTATTCATACCTGACATCTGGTTTAAATGGATGGGAGGCTTCAAAGACTGATAGCTCATCTTTAGAACTAACATATATAATAGAAAAATATGGAGGTATGAAGGAGATGAATCAAACTGTAAGGATTATTTATAAAATAATGATTTGCCTGGATTAGTTCTTTGATTCTGGTATAAGATCATTGTTATACAAGATCCTCGAGTACAAAAAGCATCCTTAAACAATTCCTGTTCTTTTAGCTTCATCGTTCCTAAACAGTTATACCTAATATATCTTCTTTTCAACAACACACTGAGCCTTATGGCCTTTCACTCTTTCTAATCTCTTTTTCCATCTACATTAATGATCTTCCTATCTCTATTCAAAACTCCAAAAGACTATTAACCTCTAAATTTACTTATCCTTACATCCTACTGAGATTCTTGAGAAAATTACAATAAGATATTGTATTATTTGTTGATATATCCGAGACCGACCTCAATGATTTCTACTACCTTAATATATCCATGGTTCAAGTCAATGTTTGTTTTTTGTAGCTAGGGATATCATGAATCTATCTTGCCTACAAGTCAAGATAAGATTAATATCATCATTATAAGCACCTGAGAAAATAGTAAATAAGCCATTAACTAGGTGGATGAACGTGTATTCACTAATATATCATCTGTTATTTTTGTGGGTCGTACTCTACATTATTATTATTGTATAACAGCTGTTCACATCTGCTCTATCAAAAGGGATATTCTAACATGCAACAAATCTTACTCAGTTGAAAAATAAATATGAATTATTTTATGGTAGCTATAAACACCAAATGGTAATCATTATCACATTAAGTATAAGTATGTACATGCCTTTCCCCATTATGAAGACACAGTTGTGAAGCTGTACTGCATCTGAAATACCTTAAATGCTATTCAGCCTAAACTAGTAGGTACTAGTCAGAAAATAATATAACAGCATCCTGTTCCAAAATGTGCTTCTTAATAGGAACTTGTCACAAAGCAATGTTAAGATCAACTACTTCTATGAATAGATGAGGTTACAATATAACATATTTATGCTATGGTTTAGAAAAGCTTCATCAGTTCATCGAAGGTTAAGTATCAGAACTTAAAATGGAATTTATAATAAGGACCCGGTGATTGAATTATG
>NW_027106248.1:69513-78322 GCF_000696795.3 Halyomorpha halys | reverse complement strand
AGTTTTTTTTTTTTTACTATATTGAGATCCTTTTGGACTACCACCCATACCATCTTAATCCTTTGCTGTATGAGTTTTCCTATGGGATTTTTTACCTGCATCTGAAATACACCTTAAATGCTATTCAACCTAAACTAGTAGGTACTAGTCAGAAAATAATATAACAGCATCCAGTTCCAAAATGTGGTTCTTAATAGGAACTTGTCACAAAGCAATGTTAAGATCAACTACTAATATGAATAGATGAGGTTGCAATATAACATATATTTATGCTATGGTTTAGAAAAGCTTCATCAGTTCATCGAAGGTTAAGTATCAGAATTAAAATGGAATTTATAATAAGGACCCGGTGATTGAATTATGGAAAGAACTTATTTTATTAGTTAAGGCACATAAAAAAAAAAATAAATTAATTAAAAGGTGTACAATAGCATAATTAACAAAGATTTTACTATATATATATATATAGTTGGCTGTAAAACTTCAATATAAGATGGTCAGGGTTGCGGTCAAAAAATTTGTTTTTTTTACCACAACCTTGACCATCTTCTTATTATTAAAAATTTTGCTACTTTAACTAACCCATAATACCAATATCAGATTTTCAATACATTATATATTAGAAATAACATGATTTATTGATTAGATCACATCACACTCCTGCAACTAAAACTATAGTGTTTGAAAAAAAATAAACCAAAAATACTATACCACTAATAAAAGCAAGAAATTATAATGAATTTTAAAACATTAAAACCTTTCCTTTTTAAGTACTTACCTGAATTTTGAAATCTTTATTTCCACTGCTTCGATTTAAGTTCTATAGTAAATTAAGTTGATTTTTCTCATAGAATATGTATTGAAATTATGCAACTTTTTGTAAGGGAGAGAAGAGAACACTATATGTTTAACAATTAATAATGGTTGGCAGGAAATAGTTTTTTTTTTTTTACTATATTGAGATCCTTTTGGACTACCACCCATACCATCTTAATCCTTTGCTGTATGAGTTTTCCTATGGGATTTTTTACTTGATATTCACATTAGGGACCAATTACCAGTACAGGATAGAATATATAAGAACAGTTAAATTATTATTTTCTTCGATTTAAGTTGTTAAATAGTAATTTTAGATCCTGGTTCATATTTTTAACACACTTAAAAATTAAGGATCACTTTGAAAACATGTATTTATGATTTAAAATTTTGTCGTTTCATTTCAAAACAAGATATTACAGATAAAAAATATAACGTTCAATAAATAAATGTTTATGGTTACTATAATTGAGAGTAGCTAAATCTGAATCAGTAAATAGACTTCAGTTATTTAAAATACATTACTTAGAAATATAAATTAGGCAATAAAATAATCAAAAGTAAAAGAAAATATTTATTTAAAAGATGGTACACATTCAGAGAATTAGGCAACAAATTCATAAGGAATAGGAGCAAGCAATATTGGAGCCTCCTTAACTTCTATTAAATGAGCTGGTCTTGGTTGTGCAGGTTGCCTTTTGAGTTGAATAAAGGTACCAGTTTCTTTAGCTTGTTTCCTAAGCCTTTCATTTTCCCTCACTCTTTTCAAAAAGTCTTCTCTACATTTCGAGTGGTTAACATGTTCAATCCTTATGTTGATTCTCTTAGCAAGAATATTACCTCGGACCCTTTTGTTAACAATTACACCTAATGCTCTAGGAGTAACATTGTATACTCTGCCTGTTTTTCCATGATAACTTTTGTGGGGCATACCTTTTTGAACTGCACCATTACCTTTAATAGATACTATATCTCCGACCTTATATACTTTCATGTAGGTAGATAATGGTATAATTCCATGTTTACGATAACCACGAGAAAACAAGTCTCGGGTTCCCCTTCGATAACCTTTAGAGTTAGTCATATTCTTGTCTTAAAAAACACGTGTTATTGAGACCTGAAACATGTTAAAATACTCAGTACATCATTTATTTATATATAAATTTAATTTTAAAATGAATTGTTAACTTGTACTTACAAAACAAACACGGGAGAACTAATCCAAGATTATTCACCTACAGACGAGCAACGTGAGCTTGGCTTCACCAAAACACGGAAGGTTTTACGAAATACTCATTGTTACCATTTTACACTTTTGATTTTTCATTTATATTTTAGATTAGCTAACGTTATTTATCATTCTTTGTCTATAATATTTAATATGTTTACGAAATATGAGTGATTACATGGTAAAAACCTATCACTTAAAGAATAATTCTTTTTTTTTTTTTTGAAACATTAAAACTTTATTCCCAATTTAAAAAAAAAAAAAAACTTCAACTGTAAATAAGATAAAAAACAATTAAGCATTGATTGTAATGAATATGTCTATTTACGAGAGAAACTTATAATTACACTTTTTTTCTCCCCCCCCCCTCTTCTTATCTTTAATGTCACAAAAAAAAAAAATTATCATTTTTCATGAAGAATCAATGATTATTAAAGTGTTTATTTAGTTTTTATTCATTTTACAAATACAAAACACATCATTATGATTAAACGAAAAATATATTCCAATGGTATGGATAACCCCATTCTCTACTCGCTTCGTAATTTACATTCCCACCACTAGGAGCAGTAACAGTTTTCTACCAACATGGCTGTAGTGTAGTGTGTGTTGAACTTTGCTTACGGACGTTTCACGTCGCAGTGTTTTCATTTTCAGAATGAAGTGATTATTTATCTACAGTTATTAATGTACTCTTAATATGTTAATCACATGTAACCGGCCAATTATTCAGACGTAATGTATGTGTATAATCGATTCTCGTTCAGTTTCAAAGCATTATTTTTGCTCTCAAGTTAATATAAATGCTTATGAGACTATTTTGACATTAAGTTCATAAGTTAAAGTTCTTACAGTTGTACACTTTTTACATTTAAAACATCTGATCTTAGTTATAAATTAATCAAGTTTCATTGGACTTAATGATAATAAGTGGGAGTAATGTAAAAGTTAATAAAAAACTCATAATTAGGTTTAAAAGAAGTTCATCAAACAATGTGAATATGGCAATAATATGGATGGGAGGCCAATATGTGATGGTGACTTAAGACAGTGTGTAGTCATTGTGTGTTAATAAAATGACGGATTGTGAACTGTCATGCAGCGAAGGGAGTGTTAGTCAGGAGTGCAGGGTAACAGGTTCATCATGTTTAGCTTTGAAAAATGCAGTAGCTACGCTTAATCGTCTTGATGATTTTGAATGTGAGAAGATTGGAAATGGCTTTTTTTCTGAAGTTTTTAAGGTAATTTTTTTATTATCATATTACACATAAATTATTGTTATATATTAAAATCAGATAATATCATACCATTCTAGTCCCGCTTCATAGTTAAATTTTTATTCCTGGTCATGTTTAAAAGCCTTACTTCTAAAAATCTATGATTGATCACAACAGTCCCAGGTTAAAAAATTTAAATTCTTATGTTTAGGTAGTAGTAGTTGAAAATCATTATTTTTATTCTGTTCATATAAGTTATTGATTCCATTAAACTTTACTAATATAGATATTGCAAGGGTAAAATTTAGATGTCACTCACCTATTTTATTGCAGGTTTATACTTTTTTTATTTTTTACAAACTTAAATTTTAGTTTTGTCATATACCTCATATAGCATATATTGTCAAACATTTCATTTGTTGTATTTTTCTGTTTATATGGTCCTTTATCTCTACATTATACCAATTCTTGGAAGATTTACTATCAATATTATTATTTCACCATAGTTGAAATATTCTTAATTGTAATCAATAGTTATTTTATTTGCAATAAAGTTTTTCTACCGGAAGGTGTTGTCGTATACTTACTATGTTAGTATACTATTTTTCTATGCTCATTATCTTCTACAATTTTTATCTTATCATTTTTTATCAGTGGTATTTAAAAATTGCTTTGCTTAGTATTTACAACATTGTTTTAATGTAGTACTAAATATGTGTTTTGTTTTATTATAGTAAAATAATTAAAGTTAGTATTTATTTGTTTGACATAATAGGTACCAGTGAGGAAATTAATGTATTGTTTAGATTAGATAGGTTTTATTTATGAATATGATATAAATAAGTTAAATATAAATGCCACTATACGTCTGAAATTTTATTTATTGATATCAAATTTTTTTAAAATGTCCGACAGTAGATTTATGTCTTTATTTATTTATATATATATATTTTTTAGCATATATCTAATTATTTAGTTCTACTCTTTTCAATACTCAAATTGGATAATTTTCATTTGGATTTTTAAAATAGAAGAACTAAGTAAGTGATGAAGCTGTTGGTTATGGGTTGATGTATAAGTACTTAAACACATTGAGTGTCATTTTGTGGTGTATTTACAAGGGGTATTCATGATCTTTAGTTTAACATGTTAAATGGAGAAATATTTCCTTCTTTTACCATGTTTTATCGTTTTACCATGTTTTATCGTTTTAGCATGGTAAAAGAAGGAAATATTTCTCCATTTAACATAACTTTTTCCATTTAACATGTTAAACTAAAGATCATGAATACCCCTACAGTATGCTAGGTTATTAATTTTGCTTTCATTAAGAATTATTTAGGTGTTAATTATTTAACATGTCTTGCTTAGGATGCTGGTGGTGAGGTGACCACTTTTGCTATATTTACTGAACATGAATATTCATTTTCCTGATCTAGATTTTGGATAACTTTTCTGACTCCCTTCATTTATTAAATCTGATTTTAGAAGATCTTTTTATAGGATATAGGATAGGATAATATTCATCTCTGTGCAAACTATAGATAAAATATGATTATGAATCTAATCATTTTTGAGTTGGATATCTCAATTAATATCAACTTAAATTAATATTGTTTAGTTTATTCTTAAACCTTATTAGGTAGAATTTTGTATTACTTTTATGTTAATTAAATTAGGGAATTTAAGGATAACCAATTATATGTTGTAGAATAAGCCTCATCTGAAAATGTTCTGATTTAATGTCATAAGTGAATTTATTGGTAATTTTTATATTTAGTGTAAATGTTTATTCATATTTTTCTTTACCATTTCTCTCTTAGGAATGTTTGAATATGAGTGCAATGGAGCTTTAAATCTTATATTAGTTAAAAAAAATTATTTGTATAATCTGTGAAATTTTTCATTTCCAACTCTTGCCATTTTGGTTAGGGCCATTAACGCTCTAGGATGAATAGACATTATTTTTTTATGGTGTTCGATTGCATCGAAGAAAACTAATTTTAGTTGCTTTCCAACTTATAATAAGTATGTGGTACGACAGAAAAATAAAACTTTATTCATTTTAAAAATGGTTCAATTGAATTGATAGGAATTGTCCGATGATTTTTATAATGAAAATAAAAACTAAATACTGTTTTTTTACGATTGTGGACAGTATTTATGAACTTGTTATTCTTAAACGGAAAAATATTTCCCGCTTATAATGGAAATTTTGTATCCACTGAAATTTGTTTTTGATGCTGTAGATTCCAGAATTTCTCTAAATGTTCAGTTCTTTGTATATTTAGGGAGTCATCACCATTTCATCTACTAATTAAGCATATTATTTTATTCATATTATATCAAGTACTAATTTGTTTATAGCATTCAGAATTGTATTTAATTTAAATTTTCATTGCCATTTCATTCCCTAATAATACCAAATTGTCAGTATTAGCCAGGCAAATTTATTTTGTTGCATTTGCTGCCGGATACTATTTTAAATTTTTTTATTAATTATTATCAAACACTGAAATTCTGTTTACAATAAATTTGTATAATATTCTTAAATTCTATTTACTTAATGTGCAAGAAAGCTCCAAGTCATGCGACTTTGTTTTTTTTTGCAAAAACCACTCGAAATATTGGCCATTTTTTTATTTTCAAAACTACTGAGTTGCATTTAATGAGAATTCGTGAGATTGTTTTTAATAATAAAAATAAGAAATCAAAGTAAACTGTAAAATTTTTGGCATGTTTTATGTTGTCTCTCAGTCCAGTTGATATTGGTGATCTGCATCACTGATATTTTAAATTTTATTATCATTATCTATTTTTTTTTTTGCACAAATGCTATCCTTTCCTAACTTCTTTCCCTTAACTTTTAATTTAATTTTTTTTTTCAGTGTAACGTTTAGCGTAAGAAAAAAATTAAACGTGGTTTACATTTTATTAGTTAATAAATAATAATACAATATATAAAAAATACGAATAATTAATGTTTAAATCAGAGGAATTATTGTATAATTGTTAGTGTTAGATAATTTTACCCATTTGTTCGTTTGAAATCGTAAAATCTTTTACAGATTCAATACTTAATATTTTTTTTTAAAAATCCGCATATATAATATTTATGACAAATAAGTTATTCATTCTCTACTCAATGGAATATTAGTACGTACTGTGTGTGTTGTTATGATGAACTGCCCCATTTCATCTGTTTTTTTTATACGTGGAATGTGCCTTCTTCATTCTGGATTTATGTGCTTATATTTCCTGTCCTGGTGATGCCGGAATCGGCGAAGCATTTGTCTGCTAAGTTAGCTGCTGATATACTACATGGATTTCAGTTTTGTTTCTTCCAATTATATATTAAGGTAAAATTGTTTTGCTAGAATTGTTATACAATCATTTGAGTTCAATAACGGCTAATTTTTATTCTACGAAGTCGCCGCCGCATTGAAATGGTTTACGATTAGTAATGTCAATAATAAATACCCTCAAACGAGAATAGTAACAATAGGAATCCTGGGGAAATAAATAAATATTTACCGAGTTCGGAGACCGCTAAAACAAACTGATTTTGGTTAAAAAAAAAACAACCAAAAAAACCTAATGCGCACTGGGAAATTAATTTAAACACGAATTGTTTGTTATATCTTCAAAAAATATTAAAATTAATAACTTTTTAAATAAAAGTTTTGTCATTTTAATCATATTTTAAGTTTTATTTTTTGTCTCTTTTTTTTTTTTTTTTTTTTAACGTTTACATTAAAATGTTTGGAATAAATAATTATTTTATTTATACTATGGTTACGATTTTTTATATTTTGATTTACGTATAGTATCGTTTCACTATGGATAAATTATCAGTAAAACTATATCCTCACTTTGTTAGGATTAAAATTGAACATTGGGGGTAGCACTTTTTTCCCCTAATTGAAGACTATGTTTTATCTTTATGTTGCTTTTTTTATCAACACCTTTTTAATCAGACATAGTATTGGCCTAATGATTCATTTGGGCAAAATAAAATATATACTAATGACATGCTCCCTAGTCTATTAGTTATTATTCGACTTATTCATAAAAGCGTAGAATTTAGAGTTCAGTCCAAAAAAACCCTTTCTTTTTAAAAGTTTATACATTATCTTTTGATTGAAAACTACTCAATTTTAATTCAGTAAATAAAATGTATTACTATTTTTTATATATTATTTTTTTACACTTGATAGTAATAATATACCTCTGTCCTTCTAAGGCGCTATTTTAATTTACGATTGTGTGGTATTTCATAATGTTTAGCATTTGTCTGGTGACTTGAGAACTTGGTAGATTCCTTTAACGTTTTGGTTTGGAGTGACTATCCTCTGTGAACCCTTTACCTGTATATCCAGTATATCTCCTTTATCTCTCAATTAAATCCGGTTCTTGTTAATTTATAACGTTGACAAGCTCTTGGTCCAAATTAGGCCATCCTGTGTTGGTAATTCAGTTCGTTGGCGCTGGCATGTTAATTCACTTGCTCATAGGAAACTTTTCTCCATTGCGTACGTAAAACCGACGAAATACCGGTGAAATTATGTCTTCAATTAATTTAATGAATTAATAAATATTTAATTTCCGGCGTACTTTTACTATGCAAAGAATCATGATTATACTTAAATATTCCTTAGTAGTAATATTAGTAGTATATATTCCTTAGTAGTTATTAGTAAATATTACTTAGAAGTATATTCCTTTGGAAGCATGTACTATCAAGAACACATTCTTTCTTGCACGAAGAAAGTCACAACTTTTTTTTATACATCAAATTATTTAACCATTTTTTTGGTTCCGCACTTTAAACTGTAAAAATATATTTCTTTAAAAGTATTGATGTAGAAAGAAAAGTACTTTCTTTTCTATGTCCTCAAGAACCTATGGTAGAGATAATTGTTCGAAGATTTTTTTCAATACTTTTCAAGGTTCTCTAATAAAATAAAATAATTTATTAAATTACATTGTTTAGAATTGCCTAACACATTTTAATTCATTTGAAGTTTTGATCTATAGCCATTTTGGTCATTATCAAAAATTATTTAGAATTTTTACATTCTAAAAGCAATAAAAAAAGAATTTTTATACGGGTTTGACAATTTCAACAATTGAATTTTTTTTTTCTCATAAAAATGCCTGTCATTTCTGCTACAGCCCAGTGGTTCTCAAAGGTATGCTAGGGGTGCCGCAAACTAATGCCACTTTCTGGAAATATTAAACAATTAGAATAAACATAGAAACATAGAAAATATCCTATGCATTTACTTTGTTCTTCTTTTTCTACATACTGAACTGCTCTAAGGATAATTATGGTGGCTTTTATATTTTTTTATTTCGGTAAGATCCTGCAAAAAATTTTTTAAAAATATTGAAATATATGTGTTTATAATTCTACAATTCATATATATTTTTTTCACATACAATTAGGCACTCAATCACTAGTCTAAATGATTAGATACTTTGGGTTGTACTGGTTAGGTCAAGACTTTAACGGTTAATTGTTATAGAATTATATTATATTTTATTA
>NW_027106248.1:63835-69413 GCF_000696795.3 Halyomorpha halys | reverse complement strand
AGTGTGGTATCTGTAAAATGTTCTACATTGGATTTGTTGCAATAAAGAAAACCACGTTAAAATGCATTTCAACGGTTTTATTATTTTCTTTATTTTGTTTAAAAAGAGTAAAATACGCGCTACCTTAAATTTAGAACCTCAATTCAAGCACACTTTTTTAATTTGCAGCTTTTGGATTGAACCGATAATATCTAACCTCTTTAAATGGTCTTGATGTGCCTTAAGCATTTCATGCCTCAATCTATTCATTTTTTCATATTGTTTTGTTACTATCTATTTATTTTAAGGGATGGTTCTATAATCCGTTCAATCGTGGTTCTTCGAACTTTTTTAGATTAACGCTACACTAACTACTTCCTTTCCTTTCCTTCATCCTTCCTTTGGTCAAATATGATTCAAAATCGGTATTGGACGAGTAGTGTGATCGAAGTATCATTGGCAATGAAGGGCATTCCCTAGCCAGCTCATCATAAGGATATTATTAATTACAGTCAAATGTTCAGTTTCATTATGAATGTCAGTTGTATTTCTTAATTGGTTGTTTATTAAAATTATCTAATCATTATTTTGTATGGTTTTCTTATGCCCTAAATTTAAGTATGTCGTGAGTCAGGAGACTCTTGCGTTAAATGTTACTTTTTAATTACTTACATCCTTATTGATCATTAAACATTCCTTTTATATCTTGACCATCTTGTGCCCAGTACCGTATCAGATCCTAAGATTCCCTTTGACCATGCACTAAGACTGCATGCAAAATGGCGATAAGACTAAGTGTTACAATAGACTGGAAACACTGCTAATTAAGACATGTGAGAAAGTAAAAGTGGTTCCCAGCGCTTTCCTGTCGGGTCCAATGTGTTATATAAATTATTGAGAAGGAGAAACGGTAAGGACTTCTGTGAGTTCCCTTCGGTCGTGATCGCCAGTGGTTCCTCTCCCACGGCTGTATAAAAACCATGCGACAAAAACTCATCCCTCCCGGCTTCTCTCCCGAAGTGTCTTCAACCCCTTTCTGGATATTTGTGTTTACTGCGTGTTTAAATGCTCATCTGTCACTTAAGTGTCTAAGAAAGATTCCTTATAATATCAATAAATCCTCTGTGTTTTTCTTTTTTAAAGATATTTAAACAAATTGGAAATTTTTTTCTGATATAATAAGTACTAATTAGTTTAACTATGTTCAACACAATTAGGAAACCATTTATTAACTGATTTAAAGCTATGTTAGGTATGTGAATTAAGCTGAAATGGGCTGTTACTACTATTAATGATTTCTGAACGTTTCGGCCTAAGAAGCCTTCCTCAGGTACAAAATGTACAAAGATTCACAATTAATAACATAACTAAAAAATAAAAATAGAATTATTGCTCAGTACCTTTAGTGATATTAAAGTTACATCTTGAGCATTAATCCTGTTTTTATTTTTGAGCTATTAATTGTGGGTCCTTGTAGATTTTTTATTTGAGGATGGCTTGTTAAGTGAAACGTTGTGAAAGCATTATTAAATTGTGGAATAGTAGTTACTGCATCTTTACTTAATTCACATTCAACCCGGTAAAGAACAACTGGTTTTTCAAAAACAATTTACAGACAAGATTAAGTACTCAAAATATATTCTGTAAATTTTCGAATACGCCCATTTTAAATATATACGACTATATATCAATACAATAAAATTGCCTGCCTCAGTCTTACTTGAATTTATTAACTAAGATTACAGTGTCATCACCACTTCATTACACCTCTCATTAAATGTATTATGCGTTTATTAAATTAAATGATTTTTACATTTGATACGTAATGTTTAATGTTAATAACTAAAATGAATTAATTGCTTCCAATATGGTAATGGTTTAACTAAAATTAATTTATTGATTCCAATATTGTAATGGTTTAATTCCCCTGAATAATAACCTCCCTTTCGTATTTACTGAAGTGTGTTCAAGATGTTTTTTACTTTAAGTTTAATTTTATTTATTTATTTTTTATCATTTAATTTTCATATTTATAAATATGTGATGATGGTGATCACTATTACCATTGTCTATAAATACGAGACGGAATGTAATATTACACAATAAAAATATTTAAAAAATTACTGTAGTGATTTAAAAAAAAAAATAGTACTGTCGAAAATATGATAACTACTTTTATAATTTCTCTTGTCAATATATGAGATATATAGTAAGAGGAAATTTTGTTGTGAAAAATTTCGAATCCGACTTCCCAACGGAAATGTTCGTTTTAAGGTTCCTTGAGTGCAAATAATCAAGTTTCCCAAAATGGTCTCCGTATTTATATGGCCAGCCTAACTCAAAAACAAAAAGTTTTACCAAACTGGCATTATGTATTTTTAGTTGGGCTGTTATAGTAACTTCTTCGCTAAATTCACTGATTGGAAATGCCACTAAATATCTTAGATTTGTCTATTTTCTCGAAAACTACTCAGACGATTTTGAATAAACTCAATGAACAATGAAATTGACTTTATATCAGATAGGTCTTATTCTCATCGGAATAGTATGTTATGGTTTTTTTTTAATAACTCCTACTAAAGTATCTTTAATTTTGTTTGTTTAAAACTAATTAACCATTTCTCGTTATTATTAATAATTCAAAGTAGATAAATATTTGCGATGAAAAAAATTGATAGTTCCCGAAATATTTTTTAAGTTGAAAATAAATTGTTGGGAGTATAATCAGTACTACGATAATAGATGTATAGTACCGTTTTACATTGCCAAAATTTTACATTACTTTTATATTGGTTTTGAAGATTCTTTATATGCATTATAAATTTCTTTTTTAGGTTATGAAAACTTCTATAACTGCTTGAAATTTAGCCAGATAAAGCAAAAGGAGAAACATCAAGTAGCGACAATGTGTATATTGATGATTAGAGAAGATGGGGGTGCGGTCAGGAAAAAGAACATAAATAAACAAAAAATTATTTGTTCATACCTGAATTATTTTTAGGCATGAATAAATAATTTTTTGTTTATTCATGTTCTTTTTGCTGACCGCACCCCCTGACCATCTCCCATTATTAATCTACGGTCAGCTATCTACACCTCATTGTATGTATTGATGCTTTGCTTTATTAATGGCACACACGACAAAAAAGATTTCAATTTATTTTATATTTAACTTATTACTTAGATTGTAGCCTATACTTAAATTACTTTGACAGCCCTATTCGCTTTGGGGCAGTCGACCCAAGGAGAGAAAGTAATCTCAATCTACATTTACTGTCTTTAGACTATTCCCATTAGAAAAAAAAATATGTCAGATGTGCCACTAATTAAGTAAAGAAGCGGTATGTATATATTATAATGTTTCTGATAAAATGGATTCGGAAAAAAAAATGTTGATTTCGTTTTATTTTGTGAGCTCCTCGCGTTCACTAAAAAACTGAACCGTTCTCTTTGAAACAAACCAATCTAACGTTTTTATTAAGATGAACTGAAGACTTACGAGAAATTGTAACGAATGTTTACTCTTTCCTTCCTCAATTTAGCTTTTTCCTTTTACGCTATTTGCCTATTTGTGAGGATTTCCGTAAACAGGCTTACGCGTCGGTTGAAAGGATTCTTCTTCATGCCTTTCTCCCTCTTGGCTCTTATTTCCTACCCAAGAAAGAGTTTTAATTTCCCTTTGTCATCCTCAGTCTTCCAAGTTAGTTCCGAATGCGATGTGCATACGATTACTCAGTTACTACTGCACCTGTGTAATTTAAATTATTAATACGTTATTCATATTAAATTTGGAAATAAATTTTAAATATTTATTTTTCTGTAAGTTTTTGAGGTCTTGTTCTTTTTTAAATTCAGATCTATGCAGTTTGGGATTACATATTGTACACACGGTATAGTATACTCTTTCTGACTGGATACACTGCCGAATGGTCTGATTGATCTATGTTAAACATTATGTTAATACCTTCCGTTGGAGTGGATGTTTCCATAGTATTTGCCAAAATAAATTTAAATTACATTTATTTCTCCTTATATTTGAAAAAAATATTTTAGTTCGTAAAAAGTCACACTTGAAAAACACCAGTTTTTTTTTTTATAGTTTGTATTTTTTTTTTCCTTTTCTTTTGTACTCTATGATTTTATTATTTATTTTTTTGCTTGTTTGTTTTTCTTTTCTTAAATATCCATTTCACTCATTATTTTACTTACTTAACCAACCTCCTCTGTATGTCTTTAGGCTATAACAGAGGGGAAACAGGTGTAAAATTTGAAGTACAACATATTATCTCGAATAACAAACTGCTGCTTTGTATCTTGTATTTAGTTACTTAAAAACACTAAATACTTTGTATTTTGTAAATTATAAGGTGGAAAAAATAAATTTTGCATTTTCCCAAAATCTAATCGATCACTATTTTGTATTTTGTTGTTTAAATATACAAAGTACTTTTGTTTTATATTTTGTCTCCTATATTATTTGATATAAAAAATGTATTTTTTTCGAACTTAGCTCACCTCTGATCGATCACTAAATTGTATTTGGTTTTTAAAAATACAAAGTCCTATTGTTTTATATTTGGTCTCCTAAATTATATGCTATGAAAAATGTATTTTATCTTGAATTTTAAAAATTTGCTTATATCTGATGTCCATTATTAGGATTTTTTAATTTTGTTTCTTAAATAGTAAGATATAATAAATGCATTTTATTGAATTTTGCCTATCTTTGATCGATCACTTCCACGTTTTCCATAATTACCTCAATTTTTTTTCCAAGTAGTTGGAGTATATATAATTTAATTGAGCTGCATTTAAATTATACATGTCTTAAGAATTATAGTAATCATTAATCCGTTACAGGCATTATTCTGTACTACATTTAAACTACATTTCTTTTACCTTACATATATGTAGCTTTTAGAAAGTGAATATCTTTTGGTTTGGCTTCATGTGTTTTCGCAACATGGAACGTTCTAGACCTTGAAGAATATTTTCAGGGTAAATTTATCTCTGTCTTGCTCAACGTTAGATAACGCTGTAACTCTAACTTGTTTACTTCTTGTTAAAACTTTGAAATTTATGCATATGTGAAAATGCTTTTTTTTTTAGAGGGAAGGGGGGGGAGAATCTCCTACGCGTTTCATATTTTGAACACAACGCCCAAGAACTATTCTATAGAATGCTATAGCATAGCTGGATATTGTTATGTCTATTACCTGATTAATTAATTGAAACGAGTTCGTTAATGATTTTGTATTTAATTATTGAGTGTGGAAAATATCTTTAAGACTTTACTATAAACTCTTTACGCTTCAATGACATCATTGAGCTTGAATTGAATCACGATAATGGGTGTGAAATTGATTCGACACTGTAATTTTATCATTTTACTTTGATTCTTGCCCATCTTATTTACATTTTTTCAGGTATATTTGTTGAGATAATTAGCTTTACTTTTTGCTTCATATTGGCTATTACACTGGCAAAGGGTCAAGCTTAAATTAAAATATCCTGTTTTTAACCGAAAATATATGGAAAACTCTTTTATTTCAAGATATGTATGTAAATTCTAATCACAAAAACCTTTTTTTTTTCTTTT
>NW_027106248.1:62054-63390 GCF_000696795.3 Halyomorpha halys | reverse complement strand
TATATATTGCACACCTGATCATCTTCTTCACAATTTGATTCTTTGAATTTTCATGAGGTTCAGTTGACTAATATCTGAAAAACAAAATAAAAATGATCAGGTTTTTAGAATTTTATTTTGATAAACTTTCTTAAAATCGTCAAAAACCTAGTATTAAATATTTCATATTGAACGAATCGCTGTATTTTCAGTCAAAAATATAACTTCCAGACATAATAATTCACATTTGACTTTTGTAAATGCCTCTTATTTTTTCAGAAAAGTGAAGTACAGTACATTTTTTTTTCAAGAAAAGAAACTATAACATATTAGTGTTCACAAATGTTTTGAGATTTGGATTTCTTGCAAAAGACGAAAAAAATTTTTTTTTTTGCTACAAAATGCTACAGTAATTCTTAATTCCCCAGGATGGAGTGGAACTAGCCTTCATTTTACTGTAAAGTATTCAATAATTAAAATTAAGCTCAAAACGGAACGTGGGATGATTTAATATTTTTTCCTCAAATTTCTGCGTATTCATCATAATATTATTCTATCGCTAGTAAATCTTAATTAATCGATCTTAATTTATTGTGGTCCCAGTATTACTTTTGAGGTGTGAATCGACGTGTCAAGATCACGGTCATTCATGAAAAGTAGGTAACCACCATGACAAATTTCTTGAACAACATAATTCTTCTGTGAGGCAGTTAGGCAATTTATCCAACTATCGCCCGAAACTCCAGGAGAGAAAATAGCATAGCATTTTTTCTTGTACGCAGCTGCATTTTTCGTTTAAAAAAGAATCTTGCGTTTCTACTATGAAAAAGGAAAAACGTATTTTTTTATATAATTGTAGTTTCTTTTCTTTTGGCAATCCCGTTTCCTCTTTTAAAATATGGATCTCAGCTTTTCATTCTACTTATTTTATATGGTATAGTTATACAGGCTTCAGAATTTGAAGTTTTACGTGTCAAAATACGTAGAATCTAAAAATCGAATGGTAAATAATAATAATATACAGAAATATACAATCAGTTTTGCATTTCCACTTTGAAGATAGAGGAAAAACAGGTTCCCATAGAACAGTTAACTTATCCCTCGAAATATCCAAGATGTTCGTTTGAAAGATGAAGATAGATTAAATTCTCTAATAAAGTAATAAAAAAATATATATATCTTTATTGGACCGATATCAGTAACGATACACAAACCAATTTTTGTATTGTACGGCCAAAGCGGAATAAAAAATCTAAGGTCACCTACATGATAATCCTCCGAGCTCGAGATAAATTTAAATTTTTTGTTGGCTTTTTATAATGATTCCGAAATACTTTTTTATTGTTTTGTATTTATT
>NW_027106248.1:50711-61316 GCF_000696795.3 Halyomorpha halys | reverse complement strand
AAAGAATCTGTTTGTATAACCAGGCTTGGCGTTGTATGTTTTCTGTAACATCAATTGCAGTGGTTTTGTTAAAGAGCAGTTTCTGCATTTTCTCTTATGATATTTTGTATGGTTTTCTAATTTCACTTCGCCAATGAAGCGAGAGCTACTTTAAATAAGTATGATTGGGAATAACTATGTTAAAAAGATAGTTTCACAATATCTGAAGGCTAAGAAAAGTTTTAATACATTTCGCCACGTTGTGAAAGTTTGTAATCTGCAGTCTATTTTTGAGGGGTAACAAGTTTTTATTCTAGGGTAACAAGTTCCAAAACACCCTCATTATGGGTATATTTAACATTTACACCAAGATGGTTCTTATAGTTTCAGTTTAAAAAAATATGTAAATTTCGTGACATAGGTTTTATCTGAATTAAACTTCTGAATGAATTTTGATTATTTTTTTTTTATTTGGTGGTATATAGTAAGTGCTTTAAAAAAATGCTAGTTAATTTTTTTTTTTGGTTCTTAACTCTAACTTTATATAATGTACCAGTGCTGAGAGTCATTTATCAAAACTTGCAAATGTAGAGAATCCAACTTTGAAAACGACAGCAGTAATAAAGCTGAACATCTCATAATTGTTGCAAATCACCGATCTAAACTATTCTACGTGTTCAAAATTATGATTAATGAACAGTAGTTCATTTAAAAAAGAACATTGTTACTTACAAAAAGGTTAAAAAAAAAAAAAAAAAACTAAATTTATCTAACCATCTTTTAAGAAAATTATATTGTATCATATTTATTATATCGTCATTCGGAGCAAGTAATAAACATACCAATCACAGAGAAACTAACTAAACTGGTTAGGTACTTTCTTACTTTTAGGAACCTTAGCAACTAAAAGTATAAAAGCCCGGTGGAAAAAAAAGTCAGTTATTATTACTTTAATAAACACTACGTATAATAAAAAATTGTGAGTCTGTCCAGTATAGTTAGGGGAAACAAAATGGCGGCTGTTTCAAAACGTTAAAAAAATTATTTTCCATACGTAGCTTCCTATCTTTGAGACTACCTGCAACACTAGAATATCTAATAGTCATTAATAATCATTTAAAGTAAAGTAAATTTTCTGAAAAATGAGTCCTTGTGGAACTGTTGCCGTTCAATAGTTCCCGAAATACTGTTTTTTAAAAGCAATATTTCATAAAAAATGTACTAATGTAAAAATCAGTAGTTAGTGGATTTATTGTGGGGTGAAATAACTTGACTTTGATGATTTTTCTCTTCTCTTGTGCTCTTGTACTTTGATTTATATTGACCAACAGCCTGTAATTTTTCTTTTTTTCGTGACTTCGTGATTTAGATTTCATTCTGAATGTAGCTAGCGATATATACTACTTACTTATCTCTATAGGTATTCGGTAAGTATTCTTGTTTTATTTTTATTATTATTCTTTTGTATTGTCATTTTAAGTTCACTAAGTATTTCTTACCTTCATTAATAGACTTATTAGCTTCATTATTATTCGTTATTATTATTATAAGTTATTCGTTGCAAATTATTATCGTTGTTATTTTCTTCACAAGTTGTATTTCTTTGCATTTTATTCATTGATTTATTTATGGCGTTACATTTCTGAATTTTGTAACGGTCTATATATTATTATTCTCTCGTTAGTTGCCTTTTTCAAATTACGTATATTTCAGTTTTTTTTAGTAGGATTTTTTAGTTTAGCTGTATTATATAAATTAAATAACTAGTCATACCCCTAGAAATATGTGTTTTAAACTAATACTTCATTTTATGTTTATTATTTTGGCACCGACCGATAAATGTTGCCATCTGGTCCAATCGCATTAATTATACTTTGCTGAATAAAATAAAAATAATAATTAAACCATAGTTGAATAATTAAGACTTAAATTTATACAATAAGTGTAGTTAAGATATTTTTCGATTGAGGTCCCGTTATCTCTTTCAATTTATTTCTCCTTAGTTTCATATTGAACCCTTTTTCAATAAAGGGGACTGATTCTCCCATTTGTTTGGTTTACGACCCCCTTTTCAAACAGTAATTAAGATATGCCTTTGGTGAACCTCCCACTTGTGTTTACGAAACTGCCATTTAACCTCAAATGACTGCATTTCATCACAACCTAGCCTGCCTAATGCTCTTTTGATTATGCATATTTGATAATGACATTTAAAATCGATGCAGTTGTACATTTTACACGCCTTATTTTATCTGGAACTGAACCTCTCATATAAGGGTGGGACGTACATCAGTTCAAGGATGTTGTGCATTCTTCTGATATGATTCCGCACTTGTCGGTTGCATCAATCGGTTTATTTTTAGAAACATTCTTGTCATTTTAATATTAATTGCACTAGAAATATACTCTCTTCTATTTCAGAATTGTATATATTCTTGGAAAATTTCATCAATTGAAACAAGTTATTTAAAAAAACTCGACCAATGTGTCATAATCTGCAGATTTTATTTTATTTTTACATTTCCTGTGATAAGGTGATAAATTTAGATTATGCCTTTCCAGATAAACCTCTTATTTTGACAAGAATGGTTTTTCCAGAGGCCTTTCCAAATTTCACTCACGGTTCAGTAACCTCAGATAAGAACATAACTGATTCTATAAGGTTCATTCTAAAATTAGCAGTCATTTATGAACGATCACTCATCAGAATTATTGTTGGTTCATTTTAAATTTTTGTTTTAATTTTGACAGTCGTCTTTATAAGAAGGAAGTTGATCATAGCTATCAAGGAAGTTAAGTCATAGCTGTATACTTCTTCTTAATAAATGCTCTCTTTATAAGAAGGAAGTTAATTGTAGAGAATTTGGAGAACAATGTATTTTTATATACTTTTATGTATCTACCTCACCTTTTATAGAAGTATGACCTGCTAAAGTCCCATTTACACGGTCAAAGTCGAATTCCATCAATGTATTGATCGTCTGAGGGGTTGTAAGAATAATATTGATATTTGTGATATGTATACCTTGTTCAATAATATTGTCTTTATGTAGGGGGTTTATAAGAGAAATGATATATTTTTCACTTTAATTATATAAACATTTATATAGAATAGAATGTGTGTTTTTTTGATCATGTTTATTATATAAATCATACATGACCCCGTTTAAACCCTGCTTGGAAAGATTTAATCATTATGTAGTGGACCCACGGAATAAATCTCGGCCTTGCAATTTTAGCTGGAATAGGTAGCCATAAATAAATAAACGGTGATCTAATAATTGAATTATTACTCTCTCATTACTTGCATTATTCAATTAATTGAGTTATTGTCCTGTTTGTTACATATTTGTTTTATATTTAAAAAAAAAAAAAGGCTTCATAAAGTATTTCAAGTTAAGTAAATCCATTTAGTATGCCCAAGCTTGTTCCAACTCGACCGTTTCTGGCGTCAGATTGCTTCTTGGTCAATGATGGAATTTACAAAGGTTCCAAATACTTCTCTTAGGAATGTGTTCATTTTCTATTCTCTGAATTATTGTCTTGGTCTGTACAAATACAGTGGTATTGCTTTTAATAGTACCTATTACATGGATGGATGGAAGTAGTATGACATTTTCGGAAAATTTGGGATTTGTTTTTAAACATTCACCTTATTTATTAATATATTTATATTACTTAACTGAGCTTATTTAATTTATTCATATTCAGTACCATGTTTAACTTTTCTAAGCCTTTAATTGTGATATTAATTAAAAAAAAAGTTGAAAATTGAATTTTTTAATCTAAATTTTGAATTTAAAACTAATTAGATCATATTTTTATTACATGACCATCATCCACTCATCTGTTCAATTATTATTTGCTCTACTTTCCTTCCTGTTTAGTTTAATCGTATTACCCTTTTTTGTTTCGCGTTGAAAAAAATATTTTTAATATTGGACTAAAATCCTGATTAATATTCATTATTCAATTGGCCGTTCTGATATCTTTAGAAAAAATTTCGTCTTTTTTTTTTATTTTGAATTTTTTTAATATATTTGTTAGTTAAGTTATTTATTTTGATATTGCTACAAAAGTTTTCGTATTTATTGCTTGCATACTTACGTATGAATAGATAGATTTTACTGTTTGTTTTTTTTTCTAATCAGTAAAAAAAAGACAACACATCGGTGAAAATGTATGATTTTAAAAATATTAAAGATGACAGCATTTTAATTAGAAAGTTTGTAAATAATTTTTAAAAATTGACCATTAATTTGTGGATGTTGATGTAAAAACACTAACTGGAATGATAATATATCAAATGCCTGAAGATGTACGGACGGCCAGAAACGTGGAAGTGAATAATATATTATTTATGTATGATTAGTAAAAAAATAAATTAGTGCCTCAAAAATTATTAATTAATAGATTTCTTTTCCCAACCAAATCGAGTTATAATCCATTCTATAGGTATTTTAAAATCTCTATTTGGATAGTAAACTTTGTTGAGTTATTTGTGAAATAATTAAAATCATATGGTTGGGAATTTAGAAACTAAAATTAAGTTTGTAAATATTGCTGAATAATATTTTTATTTTAGGAATGTTTCATTAAAGTTTTCCTTTATTTATTTTTTTATTAATTTACTCAGTTAATGAAGTTCTCTCCCGTTAATCTCTGATGGGGAAAACAAACCAATAAGTCAATACCACTTTGCGCCGAAAGATAAAAAATTGTGTTTATGCCATCGTAGTGAATGAGGGTTCACGGAATGGTTCCAATAAGTTAGTGATAAGGCTCGCTCACGTAGTTTGGAACAGTTTGTCAAATATCTGCCGCAGACCTTGGTTCGTATCTCTACACTTGACTGATTAGATAAACCGTAATGGTTAACCATTAATGATTTTAGGTTAGATATTAAACTTTGACTTATAGTTTATTGTTTTATTGTATATTATTTATTGTTACCAATATTATTAGTTACTTATGAATTTGTATTGCTAATAATGCTTTCTTACAGTTTTGGATTCCGTGATTTTTGTGCTTGCTCAGGATCTTAGGAAAAAAATTACAATCGATTAAAATAAAGATAACTTGCAATAAAGAAGTAAATTTATTTATTTAATTGTAATTTCCTCATTTCGATCTTAGAAACCTTAACCTCATCCTAAAACAAATACTCATGGTGATGAATTATAACTCCTAAACTGATCGTATTTAGAATAATTAATTAGATTGGAATGAAATGAATATTGATAATGTTTCCTTTCAATAATTTTATTTAGTTTGTTACTTCCTGTTTTTGGTTGTTGTATTTTGTAACTTAAATTGTAGATTTTTCAACTATTCATGGCGTAAAACATGTTCCATTATTAATAAGCCATTCATAATTTAAATTTGACATTTGATCAGTCATTTCACAACCGAATGGTTTAGAAAGACAAGGGGTAATTTTATCCTAGCAAAGTTCGTGCTTTTTTATTGTAAGAAATGTATTAAATTTCAACATTTATTAATGCATGGTAAAATAATTATCATTGCATAGTTAAATAAAAAAAATTAGAAAATTTATTGTTATTTTTTTTTACTGAGAACCCTTAGTGGTTTTCATGTAATTTTTTTTAAATTTAAATAATTAAAGAAAAATATTTTGATCAGATTCTATTTTGTTTTGTAGTTTTAAAAATAAAAAATGGTGATAAGATGTTTGAGTATACAAAAAAAAGTTTGTTGTCTCGTGCAACAATTTTATTCAACCGCGTAATGTTACTTTCTTTTTTTTTTAATTTTCTATAAACATGAAAGGAGATAATATTGGTTCATCACTAATTTGTATTGATACAAAAAATTTTTAAAATGTCCTTATAATCGGAAATTTTCACTACATTTTTACTTTTTAGACATAAAGGAACAAATTTGGTATCGTGTCTATCTGTCTTTAGTCAAATTTTTATATTTGTTAAGTTTTTAAGTGGAATTTTATAAAATTAAAACCATTAATTAATTAACATAATTATCAATATTACACAATCTTCGTTTTTCTTTTTCTATTGTTTGTATTTCTTACTGCTGTTAAATAATAATTTAGCACAATGAAGTAGAATTTTATCAGGGCCTGTTGTTATTTTTATACGGTGAAAGGAGAAAGGTTATTCTAAAGCTATTAGAAATACGGTACGGATTTTTTTCATTTTTAGAAATTATCGTCGTCACTAAACCATTCATTTGAAATCTTATGGTGAATTTGGTTTTTCCGTCTCCACAATTTCTACAATTAATTTTATTTCTTAATTAGTAAAAGTTAATACTTGACATTGTTCGAAAGCTAAGAACATTCAGAAAATATTGCTGAGAACAATTACAAGTGAAGGTGGATGTGAGGGAAAGAGATTCTCCGGAACCAAAGCTAGGATCCCACGGTGAAATGTGGTGTAGGGAATTATGCATTCTCTGAGGTAAATTCATCTATTATGAGATCTTTGTTTCGTAACATGGCCAGGGAGATGGAGGCACATGTGTGAAATATTTTAGTACAGCGAAAGTGTTTTCACCTAATCTGAATACAAGGTCCCATCATTGTCTGCTGTCTTCATAGCGTTAATTTATGCAAACAATCCTTTTCTAGTTTTTAAGGGTCTTGTAAAAGTAAGAGTTAATATAACCTGAACTCCCAACATGGCCTGAGCTGATGAATTTAATGTGTGAGGCAATGAAAGGAAAAGTTAAATTTTAAAAAAATGGCGAGTTACGGTCATATCAATTTTATTAGATGAAATAGTGGTTCATCTTATAACTCTTTTATTAGACGCACATCAGTTGCACTTTTTTGGCATACAGGTGGCGTGAAAATGGGCTGTTTGAATACCCCTAACTAGAATCTTATTTTGACTTTTGAAAACATAATATACTTCCTGCTTGAATATTAAATATTATTATTAATATAATTAACTATTATTATAATAATATTAAATATAATTTACTTGAAGCATTAGTGAACATTATTGTATATTTTCCTATAATCTATTTGTTTTATTATAGATGTGTTGTTTTTACGTTGAAAAAAAAAATTAATAAATACAAAATAAAAATATGAAAAATAATCTGCAGTGTTGTGTACGGGTTGTTGGTATAACAATTTATTACAGAAGAGAAAACCTTCGAAATATGATTTATTCCATTTTCTCTCACCCGCTATGCGGTACTCTTGTTTTCTTTAATAGTATTGGAGGTATTAGAATGGGGAGATTGGTCAGATTTATCTTCCTAATTGAACTTGTGGGTATCATGAATATTATCTAACGAAAGAAGTCCATTTAGCCGACGAAAAGGGCATGCGTTGCGTGTTGGATCTAAGTAGAAATGGTATGCAGAATAGTAACTAAAGGTTGGGGGTCACTTATATAGATTAAACCGAGCAAGCAACTGGGAATGCACTATTTAAAATCAAATCATGGGGGCTACGGGAGCGTTAAATAATTTAAAAAATGGTATTAAGGAATATATTTCTTTTAATATATATATAAAAAAAATTAAAGTATATTTGATCACTTCTATAATAAATTTGGTGGAAAACAGTTGTTAATTTCATTTAATAGTTAATAATCACACATTTATATACTTGAATAATATTGGAGAAAATGCTATTTTATTTGTTGAGATTTATGAAGGCTACAGTTAGGAATGGTTCATATTGTTATTGTAATAAATAAGAAAATTAGTGATGTACTCAAACGCAAACCAATTTATTTATAAAATAATTAAATTTATTAATCAGCTTAAATTAAGTACATGTAAAGTTGAGCGGATTGGAAAAATATGAATTTGTATTCAGAGTTGCTCTTCTCCTTAATCCTTAGAATTATTTTGACTATTATTGCACATTTCAAGTAATATTAATATAAATCCGTTACAGTAGAATTCCTATTAACCAGCCTGGAATTTAAGGCGGTTTACGTTTTGTCCGGTAATAACTTGAGAGTAAATTTTTACAGGAAATAACAAAGTTTATGCACCGATGCATTTGAAAACATAAAAAAAAAATACGAACTACAGACAATATAAAAATTAACGATGACAGTAAAGTTATTTATTTATTTTTTTTTAACATTTCGTTGCTTCGCTAATAAGATCCTAAGTAAAAAATTTGAAATATTGTTACGTGTTTTCCCTTAGAAATCACTCACAATACTGTTTAGCTCCCTAATAAATTTCAGTGCTATTGATTGAAAAATTAAAGAACTGGTAGAATGATGTAGTTTTGTTTGAAAACATTGATATTTTATTTCCCACAATTATTGTTATAGCTGTTAGGGCCTAGTAAAAGCAAGGTCACGGATCTCAGAATTTTTAAATAAAAATTATCTGGATTTTTTTATATGTTTAGAACATATATCAGCTTCCTTTTCTCTGTTGTCTCTATTTTTCCCTTACCTAGGCCGATTAACGCGAAGTAGGGCTAATCTCTAGCTAGTTAAATGAGTTTTACTTTACTTACGTTGTATGTTATTAATTATGTTATTATACTTAGCAAAAACTTTTACGTGGATAGGGTTAAATGCAGGGAATACCCAATATTGGCTTTAGTTACGTAAGCTTTTCTGTATTACGGATTACATGTTTTAAAAAATATATATATCCAAAAAGTGAATTAGTGTTATCATTATGATTTTGTTTCGAGGTCAGGATTTTGTTCACCTGTTGCATAAACGGTAATTGTGTCGTGCCGAATTGCTATTATGTAATATTTTTACTTGGAACAAATTTATTAATATTAACGTATTACAAGTTTTACGTTTCCAGGTCAGTTTTTACGTCGATATCCTGTTTTCATTGTCCAACATATAAATATTACATATTCAAATAATAATAATAAAGTTTAACGAAGGTTCGATTCCGATACCACCGATACACTTAACATACATCCATCTAATGATGCTTTTCCAAACCCAAATATACTAAATCATTTCTGCGTCTGAACGTAATCCTCCCACTTATGTTTCGGGCCATCCTTCGGTATTTACTCATGTTCTTCAGAATAATACCGCATACCCAACTGTCTTCTCATATAATTTCCATGGTTAACAACTAACTCGTCATTGCAATATTTATTTACTTCTAGTAATTATATCTAAATTATAGTACATATCGGGGCCTTACTTTACAGTGTTGTTAGGTACCCAAGCTTTAGGAAAATTAAAATTTAGGAATCTCTTTAGAAAAATTACCTCTTTTCATTAATTTTTTGACTGAACTGATTTAGCTATAACATCTTAACATCTTCATAAACTTAGTAGAAGTGTACTTAGTTCCAGTGTGAAGTAAGCCATCGCGCTTATGATTATGTTTATGCTAAGCTCTAAAATCTAATATAAATATCTTTAAGTTCTCGATGGATTAATTAGTTTTTGATTCTTATTTAGACTTTTCATGGACTAATTATTCGTAATACTCCCCTAAAAAAAAAAAAAGTTAAAAATAATTCTTTATAATGATGTTTTTCTAGATTATTTTTGACCTGATTTTACCTGTTACATTAAGTAATTGATTGATAGTTTTTACCAAAACCAAACTGCTGTTCATGCTGAGTTTAGAAACATTATTATGATCAGCATTTTCTAAATTTTGTAATAGGTTGTGAAATATTGGTCGTTAATTAATATTGATGACTGATTGTTTAGTAGTTGTGTAATTTTATTTCATTTTACAATGATTTTTTTTTTTTAATTTCAAACTGGACCTATATATTTTGATAAATGATATTTTGTATTTTGATCGATAGAGTTTACCTAATCTATTAATTCAGTTATGTAACTATTCTTGGTTTCTGCCTCATTGAGGATTATCGGCTTATATTGATTATCATTTAAATAGTTCTCGACAGCTGAGCTGTCCTGGATTCATCTTTTGTAGTAAATGAATTGCATTCAAATTGACTGGCCCAGATATCGCTGTAATGTTGATAGATTGCCTTCGTTTTAGCGTTTCTATAGTAATTTGTTTTGTTTTTTTTTCTTGAATTTATAATATAGATTGGTGCGGCATTAATAAGAGTTTTTTCATACTTATTCAGTGTATTTACTTTTATTGTTGTTTGAATCATTATTTCAAATCCTATCATAAAAACGAAACCTGAAATAATTATTTATGTTTGTTTATCAGTGATTTTATGTCGGCATAAATTATTTCTGAACACAGGAAAACTTGGCAGTCAAATCATCTGTATGTTTGTTTTGTTTAAAAAAATGAAAAGAAAATCAATATAAAAAAATAGCATATTAATTTAATTTATCAGGTTGTTTTGTATTTTATGAGTAAGAAATTACCTTACTAACTGATTATTAAGTTTATACTATCATTCTATGATTTGAGCGTTGAGTGCAAAAGTATTGTGTCATTGTTTTCTCATCATAATTAATATTTATTGAACAATAATTCATTAATTATTGAGTTGATTAGTTTCAAATGCTCTAAAATTGTCTGATAAGCTTATGACTGATTAATTTTAAATGAAAATGTTATTCCATACCAAATACTTCTTAAAAGTTTCTCTAAATTGTTTCAAATTTAAACTCAACAGCTGATTTGATTAAGTTTGTGCACCTATTTTTTGCTGTGATTTGTTTCTTATTTTAACGAGATGGA
>NW_027106248.1:47589-50153 GCF_000696795.3 Halyomorpha halys | reverse complement strand
TATTTTGAGAATATTATTTATATTTTTTTCAATAAAACTTTTAATATTTATTCTCAATGTTTCCTAGTTACTGTTACATCCGCCTCTTCAAATACTAAAAAAAAATTAACTGTTTGACTTTTTATTCAAATCGCCTCCTAGGTGAATGTTATGGTTGTTATGTAAAAGTTGTGGTGATTCAGTAGCTTATTGAAATAGAAGAGAAAATAGCAAGAGATTTACCAAAGAAAAACAAGAAGCAGTAATACGTTGTGGGATCCGTTTTCTCTTCCTTACTGAACATTTCTAAAATACAGGGATGGTGGTTTTTCAACGTTACTTTACGTGGTTATATATTTATAATTATTTCAATTTGATAAATACTATATAATTATATTTTATGATAATATGTTGTAGACCCAAAAAGCTTTTAGTAGAGGTAGGGCCTGGCAATGCTGCTCAAAAGGATTTATCCCAAATTGGTTATGCCAAACATTTTTTAGTAACAGGTACAGGCCAGTCCTAAAGAAATGCCCATTACAAATACCTGCTTCAAAATATCTGTTACTTTAAATTCCTCTTTCAGTTTCATTAATTTTATCACCAATCTCTCTTTGCTAGAACAGGTGAAAAAAAAATACAAAACTGACAGCAGGAATCTTTTTAATGATGAGTATTTCTAACTTGTTATAGAAAATTGTTTATGAATAAACAGTTTATAGTGTTGCAATTTTTTTATTCATGCGGGTGTAACTTTCACTTTATGTGTTACCACGTTCACTTGATGGTGGTTATGTTGAATGTTGGCAATAGTTCATTGAAACAAGGATATTTACTTTTCATTTTAATAAGTCTTTATTATTATATATAGTATAAATTTAACGTTTTTAGTAATTGTGTTCGTAAATTTTTACTAAACTTGATCCTTTGTAACCATAAATAATTTTGAAGCATATTTTAAAATCAGGCATAGGCTTTTATAGGAAACAAACAGCGAAATATTTAAGTTTTATTATATATTTTCATAATTTAAATGTTTTTTATAGTTCAATAATGCAAGATCATTAATCTTTTTTCAGTAATGTATTTTGAATTAAGTTTCAAATTTTCAGTTACATCAAAGTTCTTAACCGGATCCTTAAATTGTTGATGATCTGGTAAAAAAAATTATTATTTGATTACGAGTGAAATATATGTCACATTTCATGATGTCGAGTTGCTTTTATCATTGATTTTATGTTTTAAATAAAATCGTATTTCGTACAGTCGGCGTTGTAATTGGTTGGCGTCTTTAAAAATTATATCAACCGTGATCCAAGGTGAATGAGTTATTATATAACTATTAAGGTATTATTATATTGGTAATATTAAAAGTGGATGAAGTTTCGGAGAGGTAGATTTTATTATTCATATATATTAAAAGCTATGTATTCAGGTAGGCCATAAAAAAAACAACACAATGCCCTCAAATTTTATGTTTTAGATATCAAGGAACAAATATTGATCCGAGTTTGATTGTAGGTCTCCGTCCATTGTCAAAGTTGTGTTCGAGCATTATCCATGAAGCTGTTAATTCAATTTCTATAAAATTTTATGCGTGTTGGTCAAATATAAATTTAATCAGATTGCGTTCTCTACTTTTACTTATGCGAAAAACTCATTTCTGAATACTGCTATATTTGCACATCGACTGATTTCATTCTCAAACAATATTTTGAATTTGTATTATTTGTTTAGGTAGAAAATGATATTTTAAGACGAATTCATATCGTGCACTGCTTTGATTCAATTTTGAAGGTTTTTGGCGATTTGCATGGAAAAGTGAAAAATAATATGTCATCATAATTGTGGTGTTTACTTTTTGAATCATTATTAACATAATGTTTATTTTCATCATATCTCTTAGAACTTATACTAGCATCTGTAGTTTTCGGCGAATATTGTATCCTCTGATTAGCAGTCATTTCATGATTTGAATAAACATAAAATAAAATGAAGCCCTGCAACGTGGGGCGAAACGTTGGCTCATTAAAATAGTATATTTCTACTATTTGAGTTTTTTTTTTTACCGCACCCGGACCATATTCCTTTCATCATAAAATAAAATGGTTAGTTATATTGTTCTGCTATTTTATAATGTACCGTTAGCTCTGTCTGATTTTGACAAATTGCATAAATTCTTCTATGCTATAAAAAATATGGTTGTTTTTACGTCACTTCTTATTCCTTATATATAAACTTTTATTTATTGTGTGGTCGATTTTGTCATCATACCATTTAATATTATTAATATTGACTTATTGTTTATGGTGCTTCTTCAGTATAGGTGTTACTGGATGGATCCTTTTTGCTTCAGGGGTGTTTTCTGAATTAAAACAAAAGTAAGAAGTCTTTTGCAATTAAAGTTTGTGTTTGTCTGTTCTCCTTGTCCATTGTACTCTGTTGATTGAATTAACCGTTTAAAAGGGACAGATATAGGATTCTTTTGTACAATTGTTTGTGGTAGGCGATCTAATCTGCTTTGGTTCTATTTACAATTACGTCCTTTGTACTACGATCCTTATTAAAAAAAAAAAATACGACAT
>NW_027106248.1:41261-46999 GCF_000696795.3 Halyomorpha halys | reverse complement strand
CCAGGCGTGGGGAAAGATATAGAGGGAGGATTAGTTATATATTAGTGAATTATTGGTTAAATTTCCGGATTTCTTTATGAGAATTGGTGAAACCGCGACAGAAATGTTAATAGAGTTACATTGTATTAGAATGCGTGCCTGCCAAGGTATTTCATTTAGAGTTGATTTTACTTTACCTTTCTCTGGGAAGTCATTCGGTGATTCCATAATCAATCATTCCATCGCGTATTTTCGATCTTCTGTCCAATTCCAATGTACTAGTTTCCTATCTTGATATGAATATACTCGTATATGATACAGCTTCATTCAACATATCATGGAACAGTCCTCGTCATTATAGAATTCTACTTTTTTATCTACTTTCGAATTTTGACTTATTAATTAAAATTATTTGATTTATTAAAATATCATTATTTTGTATATTAATTTAGAAAATTACCAAGCTTGCAAAAAACTTATTAAGATAACATTCTGGTAAGGCTTAGAAGTGCCTCAGTATGCGACGAACTAATTTGTCTGCTGCGACTTATCGTTTCGCCATTAACTCTATATTTACGAAATCCCCTAACCTACTTGCTTAGCAGGAAATCTCTGACTCATCCCTTTGAAAATAAATAGGTCTCGTAACCTATGATTTTAAAATAGAAGTTAGTAACGTATCTGAGCTCTGCTTGTAAATTAGTCATCATATTCAATACTGTTTCTATCTATTTGTTCGAATTGGAAAGATAAAATCAATTGTATTAATCTATTGAAATATAAAATATTAATCTTCTTGTGTTCTGAATTACTTCGTTTCTAATGAAATATCTTCCTCTTTTCCTTATTATCTTAATTCGCTGCAATAATTCTGCTGAAACGCTTATCGAGCGCAGTATCATTCATAACAACTGGAAGAAATATCGTTTTTAAGATTACTAACTAATTTCATTCATTCGTTCATAATAACTACAATATTAATAATTTGAATAGAGGACTCAATATCACCTCTAAGCAATGATGCATTGCAGTAAATCAATTAAAAGAGCCCAAAAAAAAAATCAAAGTTATGGTCATTGATCTCTGTGAAGTTGGCACCCATCCTCTAAATTTTTTATTAGAGTTTGACAGCCCTCCTGAGTTTTAAAATTCTCATTTATTTTAAAGAGACACAAAATTTAAGTTTGTTTTTTCTATTGACATTAGTGATATTTTTTAATAAGGGATATCTCGGTTATCGAGCCCGAAAAAATTCACTCTCTCAGTTTTTGAAATTTTGTTTGCATTAATTTATGTAATCATTCCGGATTTTTATTGAGATTTCTGTTAGGCCTTTCTCTCTTCCCTCCCCCTTAAAGAGTTCCAACAATTATTCTTATAAACCAAAGTATTAAAGCTAATAGCTTAAAGTTTGTATCTTTTAATGCTATTTTTCTTAAATGATTAACAGAATTTTTTTCTTGACGTAATTGGAGGCTGTTAGAACCTTATTTCAAAAATGTAGAGGGTAGGAAACGATTTAACCATAAAAAGATAAACCTTTGTAGATCTTTTTATTGTACTATATAGAAAAAAAAAAATGTTCATTCTAGTGACATTTCTTAAGTAAGAAACAATAAAAATTATGATCTATTCACTAATTCAAATAAATAGCAAGAAAAAATCAGTGCTTGATTCCATAGAAATCTTGTAAGTCAGGCAAAATTATGCTGATATATTGCTACTGACTATAGTGCCACTAATTCATAATAAATCTACTCATTTTAAATTTTGCCTATTGTGTTTTATTTATTTATTTTTAATCACTTTTGTATAATTGATATTTATGATCTTTTCAATGGTTATTCTTGAAAATAGTATATTATCTCATATCCTTATTTATTAGGATTAATTGATAAGTTAGAAAAAGAAAAACTTTATTCAAAATCGTTGTACTGCCCATTGGGTTGCTAAATACTCAGCTTACTTATCCCTAGTAAGACAATTTTTAAAAATTCTTATAAGGTATAAGTATAGTACAGTAAATTTATAATATATAATAGTAATACATGATATTTTGTTTTTTTATATCATTTTTGTCCTTTTATTTTTTCTTTATATTTCTCGTATTTTATTTAATTTTTTTGTTATTGAAATTTATCAATTTCGTTCTACATTTTTTTGTGAAATCGTCTTTCTCTAAATTAATATTGTATTTTCTGAGGATTGGAGGCATCACTTTAATGTGTATTTCAATCAGTAGGAATGGTTATAGTTTTGTAAATCCATTCCTTTGCAAGTTACTTTTAACAATTTTTAAGTAAATGTCCATAAAATATTTTAATAACAGTAATTCGTTGACTCATATTGATTGATCGATTTTGTTGCTGTGGTTAGTGTTTACTGCTTTAAAATCTATCCAAAAACCAAAATTAATGGTTTAAATGTGGATTAAAATTAAAAAACCTGCAAGGTGTATTTTTATATTTTTAAACTAACTCTGGTTTCAGATAATCACGACGTAAATGAATTTCTTCCAAAACGGTTGTACCATTGTCTCTAATACAGTGGTCTAACTGCTTGGTGGATTTCTTTCTTAGATAACTGCAGAATTAATTTAATTTTAATTTTAAATTTACAGTAGTTTATGAGTTATTAATATTATATGCCTTACCATCTCCATGATTTATTTATATGCAACTTAAGTATTTATTTTTTTGTTTTCAGGTAAGACTGCACTCTTTTAATCTATGGTAAATTTGACTGCACGTAAGTTACATCTATATTCATAATAGTTATATTTTTTTCTATTATAACGTTTCAGGCGATATTATATAGTTTAATTGAACACCTTACATTTCTGTAGTTATTATCTAAAATGTTAATGTGCTACGTTTTACTGTTTTCTGTTTTATTGATACCATTTTTATAAACCGATGGGTTTGAGTCATTGACCTATTAAATTTAGTAATGGTTAACTATTTTACTAGTTGAGTGAATAAAGAATAAACAACGAATTTTCAAGATTTACTTTTGCTCTACTCAGACGTTAAATTCCTTTGACGGTTACCTATTTAGTGATTCATTCCATACACTCACAAACATAATGGAAATTTTAATTATTGTAGCGCAACATGTATATGTTTAGCAATATGGTAAATTCGGGATAAACGGAACAGACATTAGTCATCTTGTTGAATATTGTTATAGCAACCATGGAAACACTATAATAGTAGGGGAGAGGATTGTCTTCGTAAATAATGGAGTGGTTTTGAAACGAGCGAGGATTAATTTTAACTCCAAGTAAAGTGGTAAGTGAATGTTGTATGTTATGCTTGTTGCACCAGATTTTTATGTTCTGTTTTGTGGTTAGTTGAGATATTGTTTATAATAATCAATGTCTATAGAGGAAGGTTATATGCAGGTTTAATTATTTTATATTAATTGCTACTTAATCACATTCTGGGTTCTCTCAGACCAAACCCTTCTGCCAATTTAGGCGCGTCGAATCCTTTCCATTGTGACTTAAATTCAGTGAGGCAGACAAATTAGGCGCGCCACGTCTTTGGTGACGGGTTTGGTTTTAAAGAATTCTGACATATAAAGAGTAGGGTTTTCGGTAATGGGTCCTAAAACTCAGATTAGAAAATTTCTTATTTTTACTCTCTAGCCATTCCTTTTAATTCTCCGTACTTTCGCGGGAGATTCAGGTAGTCAAGATATCTCCTCAAGGTAATCTGCATGAGTTTTCTGCTTCCTTCCACCCCACTAATGGAAAGATCTCTCGTTATATAGATTCGCCCCGGCCGTCGGACATTAGCCTAGGGTTTGTTAGTATAATGAAGCCGGCTGGAAGACAGAAAGGGAATGGAACTCAGAAGGGTTGGAAAGCGTGAAGTTGCCTCGAGAATGAAACTGGCCTGTTAATTATTTTAATTAGACGCTACCCTCCGGAACCGTCAGATCGTGTGTACCTCGATAGCCATCTCCCCTTGTCTTCTTATTTTCGTTTCCAATACACACACTATCGCCTGTAATTGTGAGAAGTTACCGAGAGCTTCCTAGTTTCACGGTCGCATACCTCAGTTCCCATTGGTAATTATCAGCTGTCACTTTTCTTTTCATATGCTGTAGTTGAAAGTAGTTGAAAGTGTGGATATCTCCAATGTAATGTTTTAATTTTTGGATTAACCATTTGGATATTTTCAGGTTATGTTGCGGTGATTAAGTGCTGGAGATAGGTTCTTTTTGTAAATACCAAAATGAGCTAATTCATTTTTTTAGGAACTTCTTTTACTATCGAAATTTAGGAGGACCTACTATATAACAATCAGTTATTTTTTACAACATAGAGGTCCACTAATGAATTTCTTGTTCTATCTTATAGCGCCAACACATTCTTTTCATTGTCTGTTTCTCTCCGAATCCAATGAAGAATCTCTTAATGCTAATGTGTTTTGAAGATACCTTGCTAAGGTACTCGACTCTAGAGATGGAATTTAGCACCTTATCTTGCAAGCTAATCTGTTTCCTCGGTACCTAAAATTCCTTTCTGACCAAGGATGCTTGTATTATGGTTTTAAAGCAAGCAAGAGGCTTACCATTAAGCAGGGCACCTTATAAGATTGTAGAGCTTGAAGAGTTCACTCATCATCTTCCTTGTAAATAAGTGCTTAAAGATTCATTAAACCCATTAGGTAAAAACATACACTATTTTGTTGGAATTCATCTTGAACATACCCTCATAAATGAAATTATTTCACATTTTGGTATGCGCAGTATCATTTCTGAAGCAACAGAACTTCTTTATAAAGCACTGAACCCCTGAACCCTTCATGGATTGTACTTACCAAAAAATTGTAGCGATACCTAGTATCAGTTCTAAAATTCCTTTTGAACAGATTGGACGGCTTGATTGTTGAAACAGTCTTATAATTTGGTGCATTACTGTTTTTAATTTTAAAATTATGCTGGTGGAACATTCATATTACTTATGAATATTAAAATGAATTTTTATATTAAAACTGTTTTTAAAATATTTCGCTATAGGTATGTTTAAAGAAATATTTTAATTATTATTCTAAAGTTCAGTATACTTAAAAAAAAAAATCTAATCGACTACGATATTAAAATAGATTAACAGAAGAGTTTTAGTGTCATCACCATGTATCTCGAAATGTCCAAGTTAACTGTGTTAATGATTTAATAATTATAAATTAAAAACTAAAAAAATACTTCATTCTAAAAAAAATAATAATAATACAATAATTTAAACTTTATTATAGTAATTGTAATATATTTCTTCGATTTTGCCATCATTGGACTTAGTAAGGCATCTGTAATATCCTTTATGGGACATTTTTGAAGAAATTAGGGTTGAAAAGATCAGGAGAATCGTCTCTAATCGTCAAATTGCCATTTCTCTAAATTTCTGAGAAAATTTTGTTTGACTTATGGTCACAGATTTAAGATAATAGTTAATTTCTAATATACGTCGAATGATCATTTTACATTTTTAATTAGTCATGTTTTGTATTCAGTAGGGTTTTGGTATTGTTAAAGTAGAAAACCACGTTAAAATGTAAAAGAACCCAAAATAGCAAAATATGCAGAAACGCCTTTGGATTCGTATGGGGGATATTTTTTAAGAAGTATGGCCAAAAACCGATTTCATGGATTTCATTTTTTTTAACTCAGAAATTAGTGAAATTTTGCAATGAAATTGTAATGCTATGGTTTTGGATTTTTTTTTTTCGAAAATATATTTTTCTATGACTGAT
>NW_027106248.1:28028-40074 GCF_000696795.3 Halyomorpha halys | reverse complement strand
AGGGATTTCGGTTCTCAATATGTTCCATATTGATTTTGTTACATTCCGTCTGCTATTTTCGCTTATCCCTTCATAAACGTATTTTCACCGGTATACTTATATTTCTTAAACAGCTCTTCTGATTTGGTCCGAATTTCTAGTAGAGTTGACATGTTTCAATATAATTTTTAAGTCACTCTGCTTTCATTGTTTCCTCTCCCTTGAGTTTAGAGCTATTTTCATCTTGCACTGCTCTTATCTCCTGTCCGTCCAGATTCTCCTCCAAGATCATTCATTTCTTGTAATTGAAAATAATATAACCTCCAGAACGTCTGTTACGTATGTAAAATTCTTCCTTCCCCTTATTTGTCGCAACTAAAAACCTTTTACTTAACGTGGGCTACACTGTATGCTGAGACCTGGAGACAGTCTGCTAAAAGCATTAGGGCTGCTAATTACTTGAATGGAAATGTTGATTAGTTTTTATATACATTACCATTAGACTAAGGTATACCACTTGGCTAATGTGTTTTCAAACATTAAGAGCATCTACCAGACGTGTTTATGGCATAGTTGTAAACTGGGTAGCTAATGGAGAAACGTCATTAACCTGGCGTACGTCGAAAGCCAGGTACCTGCACCCCCGTCTCGTAGATATCTGTCCGTTCTGGACTCTAGGGCACTGTCTCAGTCAATCCTTAACTGACATCGCTGTCTGATAATTACTGGCAATTTTATTGTTCTGTTTTATCGGGAATATCTCTTTGTTACAGCAACCAGCGTTTTATAATAACTCGAATATCTATTGAGATCATCAGTATTGCCTAATGAATGTGGAAGGAGTCGAGTTGCAGAGTAATACCTATAAATATAATGTAAAAGAGTAAATACAACAACATAATTCAATTTAATAGGTCATTAATTTATTCTTACGCCATTTGCAAGTGAATTATTATTATTTTTTTATAACCCGGAATATATATTCATGCTAAAAACTATAAATGACCTATTTATGAATTTCATTTATAGTTTTTAGCATGAATATATATTCCGGTCCTGCACTGTTTCCTTCTTCTGTAGTGGCCTACATTTTAAGGAGTTTTTGACTTGCATTTTTGTTGTAGTGGGCGTTCTTATTAATTATTAGTTTTATTAATTAATTTCAAATTTCAACTTAAAGAAATACAGTGTTGTGGTACCATCTCAGTAGTTGAGTTTGAGGATTGGTAGGATCTCAGTAATCCTTTTTAACATTTTTTCTTTAAAAATGATACAATTATGATTCTAGCCTTTTTAAATTGCTGTAAATATAGTTCGATTCAGTTAATCTGAAGTAATAGAAAAAAATCCAATTATAATTTAACTCATTTTAATATTAAATCTGTACTGCTAAAACCTATGAAGGGTCAGGGGTTCTCAGTACTTTGTAAGGAAGTTCTGTTAAAAGACCAATGGTTGTAAAATAAGATGATTTGGTCAAAATCACGCTTGATGACCCGAACCCACAGAGGTTACTCACGGCTAGAGTGCAACAGAAAATCATTATCTACCACAGCCGGACTAGAACCTGGCTCCTTGGAGTAGTAATACAATGCCTTACCATTGAGCTACCCACTTTAAATTTAACTCATTTTTTAGGACTCAGTATAAAATTTTAACTGAAAGTTTCGTAGATTGACTTGAAACATTTGAAGGCGATATCACCAATCCCTCTCCACATACATCTTCCCAAACCTAAATCCTACCCCCACAGATGTTTACCCATTGGATATGTATAACTCTTTTGGGAATCATTTGTTACTTAATAAAAAATAAAAAACTTAACTAGCCCATCTTATTCCTCGCTATGGTCTTACCCAAATTATATTTACCAAGTCCAGTTCCCGCAATTTATCATTGTGTAGCCTTCTGAATTCTGAACTTAACCTCATCTCTTTTCGGTTAGAATAATTCAAATACATTTTCCGTCTTTAATCTCACTTTTATGTCCTCACCAATTTCATGCAATGCCAATAAAAACCATATTATATAAGTCATATGTATATATTAATATAAAATGATGTTGACTTAATCTGACTAAATTAATATGATTAGGGATTGAAATTTCTTTAGATACAAGATTTCTTTTGTTTTACCGAATTCGGTGTTTCTCAGAACATATTTTTTTTATCACCGCTGGTTCAGGTGAGTTCTGCTTCAAGTAAATTTCCTTATAGTTCGTTTTATATTGATTGAAACTTCCATTTTATTTATTATTTATATAAAATTTATGTAAGTTGAAATAATTTAATATTACACAAATTGGTATTTAACGGTTGCCTTTCAAAATTTGATAGACCCACATATCTGAGGCTTGCAACTTTATTGCCGCTATTAAGTTCTCTCAATGTACATAGATCTTCAACTGAAATCTTAATCCAAAAATTAAATAAATACAAACTTTAAAATAACAACGGTATACGGAAATCTCGACTAAAGTCCCATTCATAACTATTAATGATGCATTAGAAAGTTCCTCTTGACATGTCGCCTGACTATTTTCCAAGTAATTAAATTGTTTTCTTGAATATTTGAGGTCTTAAATAAAATAATATATTTCGGATGAGTTTGCCAAGTGTTGCTGTGAACTCTGCCAGGACATGATTCTAGGGCAACTTAGTCACCTTAAAATCATTCGGCTATATCAGCTTACATGCATGCAGAATTGCATTTTTTTTTTACTGCTATTGAATCCAATTCAGCGGTTTGTAATCACAAACGTTTTTACTTTGTCCCAAAGGAAACAGTAATTAATTTTAACTTGGCCAGATTCCTAAATACATTGTTTAGAGGTTAGGAAATTGTTACATAAATACCTAATGGAATGCTGAGAGGCCATCTTAGCTCCGTATATTTGCTCAACGATTAATACATTAGTGATGTATATTTCCCTTTTATTTTAATTGGTAAAATGTGTATTATGTTATAAATATATACTGCCATATAGTTATAATGTTTTTAATAACGATATATTATAACTATAGAAAAACTAAACACATTTAAGTAACGATAAAAAGCTGGAAAAAATGTTTAGGAAAGAAATAATAAAAAAAAAACTAAAACTAAAACTAAATAAATCATGTAAAATTCTTGCACACAATGCAGAAATTTTTATAATGCTACAATTTTTTTAAAATTTGATGTGACTATTTTTGTTAGGATTATGAGATTGTGCTTCACTAGTCATAAGTATATGCTGTATATAAAGCAACACAATGAAGTTGGCCAGTAAAACATTTTTTTAATTAAGTGTTTTTCTCTCTTTTTAATATATATTATACGTTTTGCCGAAACAGAAATCGTGTTTTAAATAACTATTGTTGTTGGAGTTCTGTCAATGAGTAGGTTTTCTCTCCACAAAACTATCATGCCATTTTAATATAACTCACATCACATATACTAGTTATATATTTAATACAGTTGTAAAGTTCAATATATATATACCGGTCGGATTTAAGTAATCAGAATTTTTCGGTAATTTTTTGAATTTGTAGAAAGTTGGGGTTCTCATTTTCTGATGAGGGTGGGGGGGCTTGTCCTTGACCTCCTTGCCCGATGACACCGCGAATGCAATGTCATATAATAATTATGTACTTTAAATTTTAACCTTGAAATGTCAAAAAGGTTAGTGTGTAACGTAAAGTTGTTAATAAGCTCAAAAAGAGTAATATTTCTCTATATTAGCGAAGTATTTGTTATTCACAAATAAGGAAAATATATTCAATTATTAATCGATACAAACATTTCAATGACAATCTATATTTAGTGTGAACATTGTGGTCGACCAGCTGCGTCCACCAAAGAACGAAATTCACCTCTAGAGTTCTGTTGTAGCCAACCTGATGAGCCTAAGTAAAGACATCAGAATGTTTATTTCTATTTTGGTTTTTCATAACCTTTCACCATGAAAACACACCTTCAGATACGTGCTTCTGAACATTGATGACATTTTTTTGTTAAAGTAAAAAAAAAAAAATTGTTTGTATTAAATTATAAAATATCTTTCAAAAGGGGAGCGTTGCAAAGTAATTTTTAGTTTAATAAACTTTCGCGGGCCATACAAATGTGGCCTTAAATTGGACATCCCTGTTATAGGATATGACTCTCACCACAAATTTACTTGTATATATTTTTAAATACAATTTTAAATATCAATAAATAAAATAAATTTTAAAAAATTTGCAAAAACATTATTTCTTTATATTAGTTATCTATGTAACTAAAGTCTTTTACATCACTGACACGTTGAACTGTTATAAAATTTTAATAATCCCGTAGCTAATTCTTGCACTATCTCAAAAACATAAGTACAACGTACTTTGGTGTCGAAGTCCGCGTCGAAATCTATAAAACCCAATTTGAACCGTCTCGATTTGCCGACTTATAGCTCTGAAATCTCTCACATATTTTATTGACTTCTATTATTATTCGAGTTTTAAGAATTTAGGAATCAAAATTGAGATTCGTCATTCCTTGAAATTCTTTCATTTGATACCTCATTCGTTGAAATCTATCGCTCCTCGTGCCGGAAAAGAGATCTGCAGTACTAATGAACTAAAATAATGAAAGGAACATTTCTCTGCGACATTAACTGTTATTTTATTTATTTATTTTTAAAAAATATATATTCACGAGTCTGCTTAAAATTTGAGAAATACGTCTCCTCAGACTTTTGTTTCATCTTATCTCTGAGGAGGTAATCTTATCTTAATAGACAAATACACAATGTCCTTTGTTATGGCTATAATTGTAGAGTTCTGTACGTTCTCAGAATATCGTCTATTTATTTCGTAACTTCTTTAAAGAAAAATCAACTGAATTATCTAATTTCAAAATTATATGCTTAACCTCACTATCAACTTTGACCTCTTTGTTGTATTGATAGCGTTTTTTTTTTTTTTTATTTGGCCTGACCAAATTGAAGCCTTGTCCCTTCAGGGCATAGATTGTGTACTGACGTTACGTCATTGAGTGTGGTCCAGAAAGCTATCTGCTGCTGTTACTCAATATCTGGCTATAATAGAAGTCTCTTAGGGGAAACGTATCAGAATAATTGTACCGAGAAAACTGTCTGAAAATGTAATCATTAAAATGGCGTGTGCGTATCTGACCCGCTGAGGAAATATTTCGTACATTATGTAATAACGTTATTTAATATGCATCGTACTATTAGTATCTCTTTTGCATTAATAGTTACCTCGATTTACGCTAAAAATGAGTTAATTTAATCACTGTGGTATTCTCCATATCTGTTTTTACTTTTTAGAAATGGATTGATCGAAAGAAGAAAAAACTGTTTTATTCAATCATACTTTAAAATTTTAGGATTTTGGATCTTGTATTAACATCGTATTAATGCAAGTTCCTAATATAATATCAGAATTAATATCTTCTATTAATGGAACAATTCAAGAATAAAAGTGGTGTGGTATCGCAACGTAAAATTACAATTTTACCTAAAATTTAATTTTATTTAAGTCATTTTCGAAAAATTTAAAACTGGAACACTGCTGTTCTGGAAGTTTTTATTCTTTTATGTTTATTGATCTGTAATTGAATGTAATTTAGGAGATTTGAAGATGTAAAAATGTCCGAGAACCAGTCTTTTGTGAGGTCCAGGTATATAATTTCAATAAACATTTTGATATAAAATAATTGACTTTTTTTTAACGAAAACAATATACAATCATATTTTAGTAGTTATATGTTTCCATAATCTATATTGTGACTTGTCAAAAATAAAGCACGTGAAATATTGGCCCACTCAACTTTTGATATTAAATTGATACATTGATTTGATCAACTTTTTTTTATATTAAATTCCAATAATATCACTGCCAAATATCGATGTTCTCAATATCAAATTACATGTATATTTCAAGGAAATTTTGTTGAGACATATAATAAAAATTATAACACCCAAAATTTTATTCGGTGAGTTGGATTTAAGGCTTTAATTTTAATTTAAGACTAAACTAAAAAAATGATTGTTTAATTTTGTCTAAATTTGACTATCGATTGTTTATAATCTGAATAACCAAGGTATTGCGAACATTTAAACAATATTTACACCACCAGGATACGCAGCATTTAGCATTACTGAATTAACAATCCGCTACTGAACAAATTTAAGTAAGAAACACGCGTCTACTGGGTGAGTGCACGCGTTGCAATATACGTTCGCGATAGGTTATCTCACACACATCAAACGCCTCCCAATATAGGTGTTGTGAAAAAAGTAATTGTAATTAGTAATTACGGTTAAATATAATTTCAGTTACATTATTTCAAATGGTGTTTGTAATTTTTGACCATAATTACAATTACAGTAGTTCATCAAGTAGTTGTTATTACAATGTTAATTGTAATTGCAATTAATTGTTGCCTAATATGCAGGAATCCCTTGATGTTTCTTAATTTAACAATTTTAATTTAATTAGTTTTTTTACAGTTGGATTATATTATCTTTGAACCTGCATTTAACTGTGGAAAAAACCAGAATGTTTATCCATTAACGGAAGGCATGTTCACATGTTTGAGGAATATGATAGAATTTATATCATAACTGTAAAGTTGTATTAGTCTATTGCAAATAGATATTATTTGGATGTAATTGTAAGCATATAGCTCAATGTTATTGTAGCATTAAAAAGTGAGCGATTTACTTTATTATCCATTAAGTTTAGCATCATTATAAAATATATTGTGTTGCTTTATAATTCGGTATATATAATTTAATATACGATGCTCGACTTATCGTTATCTGAAATCAGAATTAAGTTTTTAAATTGTTACTGTTTAAAAATTGGAAATCCACTTTGAGCTTACTGGAGTGAGGCATGATTTTTCAGTTGGATATGCCTTTCCGGGACTTTCCCAGCACCGCTCTCCTGGAGAGTTGGGGGAAAACCAAAGATGCTGACTTCACCACCTGCCCCCTTCAGTAAGTTCTTATCTTGCCTGTAACCCCCCATATCTCCTTTTTATTGGTCAATGCGATAAAACTTCTTTCACATGGAAAGTTTTTTGAGATTATTCAATAGCTTTTGAATTGATAAATAAGAAAAAGATAAATAGTTTCAGATATATAGCATATCATTTGTATTATACATTGTTAGTCATGAGTGCTTCACTAAGATCAGTGGTTCGCAAAAAAATGTTTTCTCTATGCCGCCTATTATTGTTGCTTTAATGGCAAATAATTAAAGGATTATTTTTCTCTCTTAAATAGCTGCTAATACATGGACGAACGGGAATATATATATATTAGACAGGTTGTCCTTCAACTCTCTGCTCTCTGGAACTATTCAGGAAAAATAATCATAGTTCAATTTCCATTTTCATATTTCTCTATATAAATATGGTTCCACGTCGTCAAAACATTTAATATTAGCAGATAAAAAAGTTAGAAACTTCAAGGTTGGCAGAGAGGTTTATCTTTAAAATATAAAATAATAATGAGATTTTATAGAGCCATAATAATAATGCGGCTGAAAAACCTAAATTTTTGGTGAATTTTGAACTTCAATTTCAATCATCTCAAAAACGGTTGAGTTTACACAAATAACACAAGTTATAAAATTTAATGTTCCATCGCTTGACGGCTTTCATTTAAATATTGATTAACAACTTTCTTTGAAGTTAAGATTACACGTTTTTCTTAGTCTTTCAGGGTGCCATTGGTATGTTGGAGGGCATAGGGTTTGAAATATTCGGTTATTGTTTATCTCCTCATGTATGTAAAAATAATTTATGCCTTCCGCTAGAATTTGAGGTTTTATTATCAAGATGGGCAGAAACCAAAAGTTAAATAAAAAAAATCTTTCTGTCCCCTGTTTACGGTTCACCTCATTCCAGTTTAAGCATAAACTTGAAAATTTCCTAACTTATAGCTTGTTATTAGCTCGTATCCGACGAGAAAATTTTAAAAATTAGCAATGAAGGATTAAGCAAACAAGCAAGTCCCTTTAATTTTTTTAGGATGGATAAAGACAGCTCCCACTTGGTCTGTTAGAAGGCATTGTATAAGAAATATTCGGTTATTATTTATCTCCTCATGTATGTAAAAATAATTTAAGCTTTCCGCTAAAATTTGAGGTTTTATCATCAAGATGGGCAGAAACCAAAAGTTAAATAAAAAAAACCTGTCTTAATTTGGCACCAAAGGTATAGATTACTCTACGATGGTCCTGAGCGCTAGATATTTTCATCCGCCAGTTTACATTTTTTTTTATGAGCATGATAAAATTCTTTCTAATTACCTTTTTATTTCCTGATATCATTAAATTAATAAGTAAACATTTCGAACATCAAATAAGAAATCGCCATCGAAGACCATCTGCTATCGATCCTGGTTTACAACTATCCACCACAGCTACTAATCTTTTATAAAATGTAGGACAAAGAGCTTACTTGACTTCGATAAAAGACTTTTTTAAAAAGATTAATGCTCTATTTATACTGTAGTATTTATCGTTAATTTGTTTTATAAAAGATCTTTCTCAAAGAAATTTGATTATGTTTTGCCGACCTTAACGATAAAAAGTCGTAAATGTAAAGCTAAGCGAAATGAAAGTGTTGAGCGATTCATATTACAACCGGGGGCTTTACAAATTATTTACAATTAATTTATTATTATATTTGTGAAAATAAATTATCAGTGACATCTTGCGGACATGTAGGAGTCGGCTGATTACATGTTGTTGATGACCTAAACACTTTCTTGATCAATTTGTATTGAAACTTCCAGTTTCTTAATGTTGGCCTGAAATCAGTTATATTTTTACAGTGTCTGTACATTGTCTATTGCTCTTACAGATTTTTCGTATTAATTGTTAAATCATTATTCGATAGCCGCTGCAGTAGGTCAAACAGAAACTGGTTTGTTAGAAAATAGTTTATGGTCTACTGACGGGCAGTTCGGACCTGTCAAGTAGATTCGCTTTCTCATCTCTCACAGTTCATCACCCAGTTACTTGATATTTTCCTGTCTGGTTTCTCTGCTTAGTCCTGTTTTAGAGTCCGTTTTAAAATATTTAATAATATATTAAGTGTAGGGGCAGTCAAAATGGGATTTAGATTTATGTTGAGACTTCAGGGCTTTGTTTGGGCTACTTAGGTAGCTAACATACTAAAACTTCTGGTTTTGTAGCTTAAAAATTTCAAATGAAAAATTAAAAAACATTTAATTTCTAATATGATTGTTATTTTTATGTTATTTATGTGATATTATTTTTTCCTCTCTGATATATATATTAAAAACAATATACCTGTGCTCGTCAAAGTAACATACTTGAAAAAACATAATTGACCTCTCCATTTATTCTTTTTGGTTAATTTAGATATTCCCCGGTGTAAAAGTTGGGGGATATTACCCAAATTAATTATTATGCTGGTAAGCTGGTTTAAATAAAGAATTATCTATTATTTGCTGGTAATGATGGATTGGACTGTATTTATAATAAATTGATATCATAGGCTTTTAAAATGAAATAACCTCTGTTCTCTTTTAAGCTTTCTGAAACAATTTGTTGTAAGGTTTGAACAAAAGTGGTTACAAAATAGGTTAGTTCGTTATTGATGGTTTTGGTTTTTTGTTTCATTACATTAATTGATGAAGGTGTGCCGTTTTACTTGTTTGAGATATTCTTAGGACTTGAAGGTTGTTTCTGGTGTGAATGTTAGGATGGAAGAAGGGTTCTTCTTGTTTATTTCTCCTCATCCCTCTGCCGCCGCCGCCTCTCTCGCCTGAGTGTGAAGTTTTACTCCCTCATGACTATTATCATAAGAGATTTTGAAAAGTTCTGTCTCTATCTTCTTCTGTACAGGTCAAGATGGCTACTCTATTGGTTCAGACCCCTTTGTTTTGGGGACCAAGATGGCTGCCCAGGCTTCGTACCGCTTATCTTTGCCACTAGATGGCATCATGAATTTTTGTTCAGAAGTGAGGGGGCACCTTAATTAAACACTTTTTAATAATGAATCTTTGTAATCGGCTAAAAAAAAAAAATTTTAACTTCCACTCCTCAAAATTAGAGGTTTTGTTCTTAGAGTTGAAGATGCATTGAACCACAAAATTGAATTAAAAAACAATTTATTTTATTTTGCACACTCAGATTTTTCTCATTTATATATTTTGTTTGTTACTTTTCTTAATAGGCCAATCTCCCTCTGCATGTGTCTAGGCTATAACAGAAGTTAATAAATAAATATTTTGAAAAATTAGTATGTGCTTAAGGGAAGAAGTATTTGAGAAATGTATCTCAGTTTAATATTTACTTTTAACTCAATTGAATCATCAATCTTGATATTAATTTTTTTTCATCAATTATGTCTTTAAACCTTATTTTTAAAATTGATATTATATATTTTTTCTTTTATCAGAGAAAGTCTCTTTTTGTGAAATCTAAAGAAATATATTAATTTTGAACATAAAGAAAAATACATATTAATTTATTTAAATACATATTTAATTTGTATTCAATTTTTTTCAACGCAAGGTTGAAGCCCATATAAGATGGAGTTTTGTAGCTTGTTTAGAAACTACTTTTTTCATTTTGTTGACCGCAGTTTGCAAATGAGATTCCAACTCTCATGCAAATGTCTTTTGACGTTCGCGAAGTCTCTTGAGCCGGAATCTCCACAGTATTGCGCAACGTTTCGCCAGTTCTGATTTTTTGTTTATTTTCGTGATGATTTTCAATAATTAACTTATTAAATTATTAATATTAAGTTTTAAAACGCGGTTTAACCTCATATTAATATGGTTTATTCACTCTCAAATAAGGCACGCATGAAGCGGTTTTGATCACAAACGTGCGTAATTGTGACTTAATAGATTCGGAGACTAATGTCAACCAACGTTACGTCCAAGCAGCTCCCATAAGATTCAGTTGCGTTTTAAATTGTCTTATAAAGAAGATTATTTTTCTGATAAAAATCACTCCATTCTATTCCGTAATAATTTTAAAATAAGCTTGTGCTTATAAGGTTAAATATTTTATAGCTAGGATGAAAGCATCGCATGTCACACGAAGTTATTGATTTCACACTTTCTGATATTTCTAATATTCTAATAGTTTATGAATAACAAAAAAAAAAAATAATGAAGTTTTTAAAAATAACGTTCACTTTCATTTGCGCGAAAGGCGACTTATCCCGTAGCATGGCTACTTTCTTCAGTGCTGTTACTGCGGAGAAACCATAAAATTAGAATTTATAAGACTGTTCCACTACTGTATATTCCTTAACGCAGTGGAGCTAGTCCCATTGATCAAAGGAATGGTACAATTATGCGAATATTTCTTTTTGTCGTTTTCGTTTTAGTGATTTTATTTAATGTGTCCATTTCTAGATGAAGTCGTATCATTCAAGAACATTAATTTTGCTTTTTCTGGACATAATTTACTATAATTTAATAAACTCAATTCATGACTATAATTTATTCTCATCTCTAGTTTCCGATGTATTGTCTAATTGATTTTCAATTAAGAATATCACATATTATTCGTTATTAATAATTTTTTCTTGCCAAATAGCGATCTTTGTCATGAAATATATTTTAATATTATATCTTTCCCAAATTTTTTATTCTTTCTGTTTTTTTATTTTTACTTGGACAAGAGACTAACATGGATAACGCTATTATTTTACAATGGATGAAACTAAACACACGATACGGAATATCGTTACAGTCCCGTAAAGTCAGAAGTGATTCTTAGAACAGACTTATAGTTAGTATATCCTTTTATAAGTCTATGGCATATCAATTAGAGTGGTTTAAAACGATGAAACTTTTAAAGAACAAAAAGTTAACTTTATCTTGCACATGCCGACGTTTCGGTCTATGTATGTAGACCATCCTCCGGGCAAAAATATGAATATGAAAATGAAATAAATATGAATAAAATAACTCAAGACTAAATGTAAATATAATTAATAAAGAAAAATAATGAACGAAGAACTTCTTCGCAATTTCAGTAAAGTAAACTTTTTTTTTTTAATAATTTATTTATTGATATTTACAACT
>NW_027106248.1:13453-27368 GCF_000696795.3 Halyomorpha halys | reverse complement strand
ATATTTTGCACAGTAGTTGTATAGGTATGAATTATTGGTACGTATAGGAAAAGCGTGGAATTTTATTTTGATGTGTCCTCTGGTTTTTGAATCAGAAAGCCGTTGGTCTTCATAAATGTGTGTTCAAAAACCGCATATGCATATCACAACAAATGGCATGGAATATACTGTAATATGTCATCTATCCAATATCACTAACAAAATTAGGGAAGGTTCTGCGTCAATTCCAAAACTTGCCGTTTTCTGTTTTTGAGCCATTTATAAGGATTTAAACACTCTGTAATTCAAAAATGAACGTAATTAAAAAACAAAATAATGTACAGTTTTTCCAAATCTATACCTATACATCCGTGCAAAATTTGAGATGTTCAAGGTTCAAAAGTGTGTTGAATTGATACGGAGTGACCAAGCCACAGATTGGGAATGTCAAAATTCATTTCTTATGGGCTCAATTGATTGGGGAGTCAGGTGGACATCGAACTTACCACCTTTTGCCTTTAGTTTTATTAATTTGTCTTTATTTATATCATTTTATGGCGTAACCTGAAGTAAAGTAATGTGTTAAATATTTCCGTTTGTAAGCCTCTTTTGAGTAACGGCTCACCTGATTTTTAAGTTCGATATACAGCGGTATTTTATCAATAACTTGGAACAGTATCAAATGACCAAGTTTACCTTACTCATATATATATCAGTCAGTCACTATACCACGATCAATCTAAGCTTGAGGGAGTGATTCAGCTGTGGTTGACATTAACAACAGTTGACACTGCATGTTGCATACGGTCGTTCTACAGGATTGTGTTTATTAATCGTGAATCACCCAATGAGATCACTGATATGTTGTGCTAACCAAGCATGCTACATAAGACGTTTGTTATCGGTGAAGTCATCGGAATCAACGCCCAGGACTCTTCTGTGACTGCTTTTGGTCCTTAGCCAATTTGTTTCTTCAGAATCTTAAACAGCTGAAGGATACGATGATAATCAATGATCCTATTAATAAGATGGTGTCGTTAACGCCAGTGATGTGATTTATTTCGGTGATAAAGATGTTCGTAAATTATTAAATAATGTTATTATTTTGTGTTGCAAATTTAGCTCAAGCTAGGTACCAATCTTTCCTTACATCTTTTGCATACACATATGAGTGTTGAAGATGATTTATTTTGCTATTATTTATCTTCTTAAGTTTATTTAATGTGGATATATTATCATCCATTTTATTATTTTCAAATTACTATTTTATTTTTATCCTTTGCATGCTTATTGATTGCTGTTGATTGTATTATTATGTTTTTTTTTTTTAAACTAACAACTAATTCTATAATTTACTCATAAGTAAATGTAGTGTATTTTAATTTCATTAGTACCGGAAACATCCATTGTGAACTTCTAATCCTTTGGACATATTCTATCGAATTATATAAAATTCGAATAATTAACTAAGAAACAATTGGCTATCTTTAACATTCGATTAGATATATGTTTCACTTTCCCCTTAGATATTGTTTTATCGTATTTTGTTCTTATAATTAGAAATATATCAATGGACTATGTATCATTCCCAGAAGCGTGGATTAAAATAATTTGCTAAATCATGAGTTTGCGTCAATAGGTTATTGGTTGATTCATTATGATCCTATTACTCTATGGACTTAACAATTGTTTTCTATGTAATTATCAGCCTCTGTAACTCATTAACGTTATTTCTGTGTTGATTAATGGTTTCACAGTTGGAAATTTCCATTCATTTACATGTTCTAGGAAACCTTATTAATTTACTTCATTATTTACTGTCTCCCTCTGAAAAATAGTTATTGAATCTATATCTGACAGTTCAGTTTATTAACATTTTAATTGTTAGATAAGTACGTGCAGTTTACAATAGATCATCGTATTTGTTTGATATTTTACTTAGTTCCTATGTTCAATGTCATGGAAATTTTTCCGCCTTTTTTCTTTTCTGCGATAATAGCTCACAAATCTGTTGACGTTGTGCGTCCTTCAAACGTCCTCCCCCCTCCACTACCTAATTTTTAACATAATTACCTGTAGGCCACCAGCTTTGTATCGAGTTTCCTCTCGATTTCTCTTAACTCGATCTCTTTAATGATCTGATAAAACCAAATATTCATAAAATATCCAGTTATGTAAAATGCAGCACGAATATTCAGTATATTTTAAACCAGTTTTCAAAAAAAAAAAAAAGTTGCTCTGCATCTTTGAATACCACATTTAAATTCAGTTGATAAGATATATCGAAGAAAAAAAAAAGTTTTCTATCACACCCCTTCCTACCTGACAACAAAGAAAATACTTATGTATTTCTATGAGCATAAACTGATAAATATATCTCACTCTTTGTGTAAGATTACAGTCGGTTTCGAAGTTTATTTGTTAAAACTTAACAAAGTCGAGCGCTTTAATAATTATTCGAGCTCAAAAAGCAAATCAAAATAAACCATTTCGGTATTAAACTTATATTAAATAATAACCCTACAACAGTGGAAGCAATAAACAGATGTCCAAACGTGTTTGTAAGGTATTTAATCGAATCAGACATATATTTCATGATAATAGGGTTGTAGAGAAACTATTCGCTAACAAATTAAGCTTTGAAAAATTATTTTAGGACCATTTTGGATCTTGTCCAAGCCGTTTTTCTAGAACACCTGTTTGTTATAATTATTTTTGCTTGAAATATTTATCGTAGATATGGACAAGGAAAAGTAAATGTAGTAAATGAAAAGCCCTCTTAATTAATGTCCAAAAAGCTTGTATATAAAATCAGCTAACAGAAAGTGCCAATTTATGTTATGTTTTTTTCATATTTATTCGATTTTCTCAATCAGGTAGGTATTATCTCCTTTGAAATGGTCTGACAGGGTTTAAATGCCGAATTAAAAAAGAAAATCCCTCTAAATTTTTTACATTTGAAATAATCAACCATGTCATTGTTAGTAGTAATGAAAAAGTGATACAAACGAGCTATGAAAGAATTAGATGACTAAGAAAAGAATAAAACTGACAGACTGATAAATCAGAAATAGCCGATTCCACCCGATCTTCTCCGATCCCACTCAATGGTACACTGTTTTATTAAATTTATTTAATTGTTGCATTCGAGGCAACAGCAAAATTGATAGTCGTTTTTAACACCTCAAGAAATCTTGCAATATTTATTTTCATATTTTTAATTTTAACCACTTTTAATTTTATTTTATTGAAAAAAACCTACGATCTATCATTTTTAATAATAATAGTCAATGGATGAACATAAAATACTTGGTAATAATAGTTTTTCAGCGGTTATTATGGTAATAATCAGTTTACTTCCACTTGTTTATATTTGAAATATGTTTTAAGGAGAAATATTGGAAAAATGATTAGTAAATAAATGGCTGTTCTGAATTGCTCATGGATTAATTTCTCTCAAAATTGGGTGGTAAGTGAAAGGTATGTAATGGGCCCACTTTTTTTTTTAATGCTATTTATTTTCCATATTATTATAAGTGAAAAAAATCTTTTTGGCACCTTTATGGTTGTTTTATCATGTTGATACATATCAATTTTTTTTAAATCATATAAAATTTATTTCTACTATTTTTCTTCCATTTCTAACGCAATATAAACTAAGAGACTATTTAAAAAAACAAAACACATTTTTCGTTATTGATGGAAATTATAATGTCATATTCCAATCTCAGTTTATAGTGGCTGCAGTTTAGGCTTACTAATTAGTTATATCAGCTTTTGAATACATTGGTTGGTAATTGAGTGGTTGAGCCTGTCTTATGTTGTAAATTCCCAACTTGCGGTGACGTAGACATGTTTTGTCGTTGTGAAACCTCGGGAGACAGTAATGTGTTATTCGCAAGTCCTTATCCGACAGTTGAGACACTTAATCCAATGAGTTGTGCTAGTGTTAGACTGGGGCTATGTGATTACGGTGGCGTGAGTGGGCCTGTCACTACGCACCTCCTCTTAAGTGAAAGCACTCCATCGTCTGTAATAATTATTATTTCGGATTACATGGCAATTGAAATGGTTTCCCTTTTTATTTTTTTCGCCCTAGTTTTATTTTACTGTTTCTAGTAGTATATTGTGAAGTTAAGTATATGCGTTTAGGGCGTCCAATCATATGTTAAACCTTCTAGAAACCATCAAGACGGCTACCAAGGTAGTTTCACCGACCATCCACCATCCACCAGAAGCTCTTCTGCACGGTTATGGGACTATAGTGAATCAGGTCTCGAAATAAATACCAATAAAGAAAATATATGAAGAAAATAGAACCAGAGTGAGCTGTCACTTATGTGTGTGAAAATTAAGTATAAAATTTCGAAACATTGTAATAATAGACTAAAAAATACTTTAATCTTAGAAAAGAAATACGAAATAAACCTATCGATTCTAATTGATGAGATCACACCTTTCTCCTTAAACATATTTGTGAGTAGCTAGTGAAGTCTAATAATAAAACTTGTTTGAGTAGTTGGGTGTCTTCTCCTCGTAAATATATACAATTACTACGCCAAAAATATACCCTCTGTAATGGTAAATTAGTCCGCTAAATATTGAATATCCAATTTATATCAAAATATGTTTCAAGATTGAACTTAAAAACCTTTAAATACTCTGTAGACAGTATTACCTAATTAGCTTCCAGGGATCATCATAAGTTAATGGAATCAATTTTCTATGAGTTCCTCGTTGCATGACATTCCTTAAAAAATCTTCTAACCAAAAAAAAAAACTGTTTCCATTATACAGTGATCCGCCGTATTCGGGTAATAGGAAGACGCCTTCTTTATTGACTAAAAAGAGGACCTTTCTCCTCTTTTTAGGGTACATAACTGATTCAATTTAGAGATTCTGAAAACTGGTCTAAAGCAGTTGGACAAAAAAAAAAACCTCTTTTAAAAATTTTGCCTCCAAATCACAGCCGGGAAAGTTACTCTGGTTCTTAATCAATGTCTCGAATGGCTAGATCAGTATGATAGAAATTTCGAAGATTGATTAAGATGTAATAGTAAAGTCTTTTAAATACATGGATGATTGTATACTAAACTAAATTTTTAAAAAACTAAAAGAAACGAAATTTCTGTGGAATTTAAAACTAGATTAAAAATATAGGATATAAAGGAATATTGTTTCCTTTAATCTTGAAATATAATTAATATATTTCGTAGAATATTTGGTCCCAAAAAAAATTTAAAAAAATCTGTTAGCGAATTTAAGGAGATGCCTAAAGCGGAATTGTGAGACATTCACTCGGTGAGTATTATCTAAATTGTATTTTCGCTATGGACTAGCGATAAACTGCTATGGACTAGATAAACTCTTGGAAGTTAATTATCCCAAACCCGACGAATAGGAGTCCGAAGGGGGAATGTGGAAGGTTCGAAGCGAGGATTGTGCTGAATGCTGACCTTGCGGTATTGGTTTTCGACGGGGGTCGGTGTACGAACTCGGCAGACAGCGATTATAGCTTTCGGGTGGGCCATTTGTAGCTGTGAGCATTTATTAGATATGTGAGGTTAGTTGTCATTACTGTTTTATTCAATTTTTAATGATTAAACTCATTGGTTAGTCTCATTGATAATATTGATACAATAAAGATCTAAAAAATACATGGTCAGATGAATACAGTGAGCCTCTAGATTGATGGGAAATATATTTGAAGGCTTTAGTATTTATAATAAAAAGTTAAAAAAATTCTAATAAAACCTACCAAAATTACAGGTTTTCAATAATTTAATTAAAAAGTTCAACATGTCATATTTCTTTCTAATAATGGTCAACGATTGTTTTTTTGATTTGTTGGGAATTTAATGAGCAACCCAAAAACACATTTTACTTTTATTTTGTCCCGGACAGACACAGTAAAATACCTTGGATTGACATTAGACAAACGACTTACATGGACCCCCACATAAAAATAACAAAACAAAAGCTAAATTTCCGACTTAAATTATTATTTCATCTTTGAAATAAACGATCAAAATTACCACTTTCAGAAAAACTAAAGATTTATACTTACCTTCTCAGTCCAATTTGGACTTTAGGTGCTCAAATTTACGGATATGCCAAAAAAACTAACTTACTTGAAACTGCAACAGTTTCAATCAAAATTACTAACTGATCAGTAGCGCTCCCCCCATCATCAGTAACAAGAACTTACACAAAGAAAGACTTACGAACTCCCTACGTACAAACAACCATTAAATCATTATATAAACGGTTTTACGACGCACTTCCAACATATACTCTAATTCAAGGACTATCAACACTAGACTTACCAGATACGAGACGACGTTTACGAAGGAGCTGGAATAGGGACCTCTTAAATTTTAATTTTAATGGAGAGGCATCATTGGATGAACTTAACCTTCTTGCCTTCATGACTTATTTTTTTTTATTGTTTTTTTCCCTCTCTCTCTCTACATCTCATTCGCTGGTTGTAAAAATACTTTTACAGTTGTGAATAAACTAAATAAAGTAAAAAAAAAAAAAACTTTTCTTTTGTAGGGATATATTTTTTTCATTTGAGATATTTATATTTTTCTCTTCTTTCTTTTTTATTTTTATATGTTTGTTTTTCTTATTTTTTATTTACATTTTGCTCATTATTTCACCTATCAGGCCACCCCCTTAGTATGTCCCTGAGACATAACAGAGGTAACTTAATAAATTAAATTAAATAAATGTTGATTGGCTTCTGTAGAGGTATTCAAAATGTATGCATTTGGATAAACTAGATTTAAAAAAAAAAAAAGTTCACTTATTTGATTTTGAGTAAGTAGTTCCTTTTTATTTTCTTTAATTTTCTTCTCAGATCATTTTTCTTGTCAGGTTGAATATTGTGATTTAAAATTTCATCATTTGATGTATATTTTAAATAAGATTTAGGCGTTTGTTAAAAAATAAAATCAGAGGTATGTTCTGGCAGCTATAGTAACATGGATTATATAAGTCCTCATAAGGCTAATAACACTTGAAATCTAACATGGGAAGTAGTGTTGAGTGACATTGTTTCACTTTGTTAACTGCGTTGCCTTGGAAGGTATTTGCTTCTGTGTGGGAATACTGGTACCATTGTTCGATCAGTCTTACCAAACGGATGGGAAATCTGTTTCCCACATTGAAATATTATCTTCGGATTTAAAGCCAATCTCATATCATTTATGATTAATTGGTAACATTTACTTCTAAGGTCTTTTAGTAAGTTGAAGTTAGATTGCTTTAATTAACATCATTTAAATGTGAAAAATAAAATGAATGTTGGGCGGGGGAGGGGAGGAGTCTCTAGCGGATGAATAAAATACAGGTTCAATGATGGAGCTTTATTATTTGCTAGCAATTCTGCCCACTTAATGGATCTGAAGTTATGATCCTTCTACGGTTATTTTTCACGGATAAATTACTCCTCATTAACATAGATGACTAATAGTCCACGGTTGTTCAACATTATGCAAAACAAGAAACTTTTAAATTATCTATACATAGTAACTAAGTAGTTATAAAAATAACAACTGTTATATTAGTAATTGTTGGTCAATAGAACCTCGCAGTGGGCATTAGAAAAGAGTGAAATTAATTATTTCAAATTTATATCTTCAAAACATGAACAGGACATTAAATACACTGTAAGGTGATGTAGACGACGGAGAAAAATATCCGCGAAATCTGAACCATTTAACGAATTAGAATAGTGATTAAAATGTTACTTGTTAATTAAAAAACAATTCTCTCTCCCCCCCCCCAAAAAAAACCTGTTTAGGTGTTAACAGGTTAATATAAAAATAATATTTATGTATGATATTTTTTATTATGAATTGCGCAATAATCCCGACAGGTGTAACAAATATTATATTTTTAATACCCAACTAATACTTTCTGTAGAGATTCATAACACACCTACAAGAAAAGTCTGACTGAAATATATACTGCGACACTAAGGATCCTATATTATTTTTAAATTACGATTTTTTTTTTCAATGTAAACCAAAATCACCTTTACTCTTTATCTTAAACCATTCCTACTCTCCAGTATCTTTTAGTAATACTTTACTTATTCCTGTCGAACAGATCCGCTACACAGAATTACATTGGGATATAGACTTGACAAACGACTAACTTGGGATCCCTATACATAACTGAAAAAGCAGGAAACTGTTCGTTGATTCTGACTACTACAACCCTTACTGAACAAAGTTAAGTTTAGGCAACTTCTTAGTAATTACAAAAGACTTATTTACACGACCATAATAACACCTATGTGGACTTAAGGAGTTGAGCTTTTGGGATTCCACTAAACCATGTAATTCTACCCGCATCTTTACAATCCGAAATCCTTGATTTGTCACAAATAAAATGTCAGTGTTCCATATTTTGCCGATTTGGTCAGAACCATATATTAATCCTTCCTTGATAAACTCCCTAATCACACAAATTAAATTGTTTTTAACCTTCCTTCTTCTTTTCTACTTGATGGTTCAGCTAGGCGTGTGATCACTGCACCTTATTTTCAATTTTTATTATTATTATATTATACAATTTATATCCAAACGGTTTCTAATGGCTTTTATGATGACAGACACGACGGTAAAGTCAAAACAGGAGAAAAACGAGTTTAAACTGCTCTCAAAACAGCTTTTGAAGTGTACACCTCAAGAGGTTCAAAGAGTTAACTGTTTTAACTGAGTGATGCTGGTAATAAATGAGAAAACGTCACTAATAAATTATTTTTTTGAGATTTAAATGTGTTTCTTTGTTTTAACAATTAGTACATAGGATACCTGATAGCAGACCTGTAAAACACTAAGGTAACTCATTTCCCTCAGCTAGACTTTTGAAATTTTATCTTATTTGATCGCATTACTTTTTTAAATTTGAAAACTGTTGTAGATTTTACATTACGTAGAGAAATTGTCGCTATTTTAAAAACGTTTTAACTTGGCTTTTATGAAGAGCCTAACCGTTAACAAACGACAAACCGTCGCACCGTATCTTACCTTAATAAGCCATTTCTTCTTCTTTCTGACTACCTTTGAAATTTATTAATCATCACTTTTGTCCTTATCTATTCATAATTGTTTTGTGTTTTCGGACCTTTGGAATATACTATTCATTTCAAATCACACCATAAGTTTTCTCCTGTATTTAATTCTGAAAATTAGGCTAAAACTTTCATAAAAATCTTGATTAATTTCTTCCCCTAATAAAATTATTTATAATGATCTTAATCATCGACTTGGCAACTCAGATATTAATTCCACATGGACCGTAGGTTCTTAATTCAAATTTATTTCGGATTATCCCCAGTGGCGCCTCAGAAGAAAATAACCCAATGACCTTATGTACAGGTTGGAGAATGCTATCAGTGCATATGCGTATTTGATCCTTTAAACCGGACACAATTATTTGTAGCTTTTTATATTTTGCTATCGCTATTAACGGACTGAAATCGAAGTACGACTTGAATTTTTTATCTATTCAATTGGAAAATTAGGAAGTTTTTTCTTTAATTATTTTTTTTAATGTAATGAAAATTATTTATTTTCCGTCTTCCAAATTTCTTTCAATTTGTCATAAATTCTCCGGGTGGAATTAATGACGGTTTGAATAGAATCTAGGATAAAATAGCAAACAAAATTATTGAGTTTAAGTAGTTAAATGTTTTTACTCATTATATTTTAATTAATAACAAACAAGACACAACAATTAATGGAGGGTGAAAAAAAGAATGTTTTTTTTTCTCTAAAAAATAGTTGATATTATAGGTCTAAAGTTTACAATTAGCTTTCAAACCAACAGCAAACAAATTTATTAAAAAAACAAAAAATAGTAAATAGAAAGAACTAATCGAACACACGCGGTACGTAAACGAGCAATGCAATCCGTAAATCAGTAAAACGATGTTTTAAAACGAGATACGTACCTTCTTTTTCCATGGTCGAGTAGTTTTTCCTGAATGCCATTTAAACTCTTTATTATCCAATTTTTTATTTTATCATCGTACCCGTAATCCAGAAATCAATAAATATTTGTCACTAATAAAATCGAGTTATTCCGTTTTACCCAAGTGGTCTTCAATTCTTGAGAAAAAAAACACCTAAAAATAATTTTTTATAGATCATACTTTGGTTTTAATTAGGATTTGGTTTGATTGGTAATCTCGTCATAATTAGAAGTTTTAACCTCTTTTCAATTAATCATTTTTATGGTAGTGCTTTCCTGTCGAGGAAGGACATAATTTTTTTTTTTGTCCTATTTTTAGTTAATGCAAAACTAGAAAAGTATTGTTGATTTTAGTTCGCCCGTGAAATGTTTATGTATCTGAACCCATTGGTTTGATTTTGTCCAAAGACATGTTTAATCTGATCGTTACACTCTTAAAAATGTTAATATTAAGACAAGAGATATCGTAGTATATATATATCTAGAGACTGAATAGTTAAAGTTCTGTCTGAGAAGAGAGACGGAGTGTTATAAGAGGTCGGTTGGTCGATTGCCAACTGTGTGTTGTTTGTCAGTCATATTACTGTCCCCACATTTTGGCGTCTGGAGCAGCTTTATATTGTTTTTTACTGCAGTCTGCTGATAGTTATGATCGTTTAGTATCTTTTGTATATTTCGCATTTGTGTGGTAGTATTATTACAATTAGTTATTCTGTGTGCATATTGATGAGGCATTGTATTTATGACTTAATACTTTATTGTAATTATAATCTGTATAACAGTTAGCTATTAATAAGACTAAAAGTAGCGGCAATGAATATAAAATTATTTTTACTGTAGACAATTAAAATGGTTGTTATTTTAAAATGTCTGGTGTGCCGGTTATTTTAACATATCGACTTATACTATTTTCCTTACCGCTTCTTCTCAAAAAAATTGTATTTAAATATAGTTGTAAATAGGAAGAAATAAAATAAAAGTACTTTAAACTGTATTTGTTGTCTTCCGTTGATTATTAAGTAGTAAACATGTCTTGTAACTATTTTCTTTAAAATATTATAAGAAGTTTTCTTTGCTTGTAAAACAGAATAGTTTTTAGTAATTTTTCATTGCTAGATAATGAATTTTTTTTGTTTCACCTTTTTACAGTAAATCACAAGTATTAACCTCTTTGTTCAAAAAGATAATTAGTTTCTCTAAAGTAATGAAACTATTCGATTTACACTTCGAATAAATTGGATTTCGTATTATTTTCTCAAGGTTTTAAAGATACCGTATTGCATCTATATTTGATAGAAGTCAAACAGCCATTTATGTTTAGTTTCAAGTATATTGAAAATAATTGTGTAAAAGATGTTTGTAAAACTTGTAAAAAAAAAAAAAAAAAAAAAAGAATCCCATAAATTTTCATTTTCCTTATAATTTTCGTGGGCCAAGGAACACAGAGTTCAACGCTTTTAGGCTTTCAACTAATATAGGGCTAAGAATCGAACGAAGTCTGTAAAAACCTTTTTATTCACCTAATGCTTCTAGATCACGCAAGCTTTGTCCCTCCATTGGGCATTGTTCGTTTAAAGGCTATACTATCGATAAATTAACGTGGCTCTATATATAAATTCGGAAATTGGTAATTTCATGGCATATTAATAATTTAACTGTAGGATGTCTGCCGTACTTGGAAAAATTGAAAAATTCATCAATCAAAAAATCATGTAAAAGTCAGATAATTTATCGAACCTGGAAATTAAAAAACACAAACACCGAAAATAAAGGTATTCGATTAGCTGCGAGATATAAGCGTGAATTGGCTGTCATAAATCAGAATCATTATTGGTCAGAATAAGTTTTATACAATAGAGATATATACACATGCCCATGGATTTTTCGTATGGAATTAGTTGTCGACATCGTTACAAGAGCTTATAGAACATCGATATAAAGTAATCTTTGTGGTTATTCTTTTGTTATTAGTTAATATTTTAGTATTAGGTTAATACTGGGATTAATAGGCCACAGCCGAATGCGAACACGGGTAATTGGAGTCAAAAGCACTGCGCCTTAGCGATTCAGATCCAACGTAGTTGGGGAGTATTAGTTCTCATCTTATACATTTAAGTTTAGATGATCAAATATATTTAATCTTAGGTATTATCAGCTTCTAACCTTAGCTTTTTTTATATAGCACTGCTCTCCTGCAGTTTCGCTTTTTTGTCTTATCATTGTGGTATTACATCTATAATAAATGGTAATACCAGTTGATGTTTCATGTTGATGTATGCTCTACGATCCAAGTTGTAACACCTGCCTTTATATAACATAATATTTTATATGATTTTATTTATCCCTTACATGAACCAGTGCCCTAATTAAGATATTAGTAATTGAGGAAACAATTAGTTCTCGACGCCTCACATTAAAGCAAAGCCTACAAAACTGATTAAGTGAGATTACTCACTAATCATATCTTTAGTAAGAGGATTGAAACTCGATTGCTTACATATACATGCACATTAAAACTAACGTAAAAAAAAAATATAAATAAATACGTTAATTGTTGGATCTGAAAAAAGTAACAAAGCAGACTGGAGTGATATTCATTTTGTATTACAATTCTATTTCTTAAATGAGATCATTTTAATCCGGGGAGGGGGAGTATGAGCAATCGAAGCAATTGAAATAAGCAGGAGGATACATGCCAAGTTCCAAGCCTCCGGCTGAAGATCTTGGGGGATAATATATTAAAAAGTGTTTAGTGGCTATTTACCCTTCTGTGGGTATATTATACTAAGGTATAACCCCTTTTATTCAGGAATATCAGTCATTAACATATACACATGGATAGACACAGTTCAAAATGAAGGATCTGTCTATATTATTTATCTGGACTAGAATATTATCTTATGTGGCTTTGTTTCTCAACTTCATCTTCCTCTCCGAGACTTGTGGATTATGGAAGCACATAAATAAGTACATGTCTTGCTCAAGGTTTCGATTAATCAACTTTCCTGCGGTATTAAGGGGAAAAATGCAAATTTGTGGTTCGTTCATATGCAAATGGCGCAAGGGATTTTTGTGGTTTTGTGGGTAATCATGGTCTAGGCTGGGTGTTGGGCTCGACTCTTTTATCTCAAGAAAACAGTAAATGCATTAATTCAACCTCACGATTTAATTTGTATTTTGATTTTCATATTCGAGCGTAATATAAGTATTAGTTTTGGGACTCTGCCAACCTAGATGTAGTGCTGTTATTGGAAATACAATAAATTAAAAAAATAGAGTACTATCATTAATAGAAATTCAGGTCTTTGATGTATAAAAACCAATAAGTGGATCAGTAGGATGTCAGGTTAACAAATCAATTCTATATGACTTAAATTAAAATGATTTGTTATAATACAGCTCTTTAAATATTGACCATCTTCCTCTTAAAGCAAAAAAAATAAAATAAATATCTTAGTTGTCTCTTATTGCGTGAAATATCGCCAAAACGATTTGTTCTACGAGTGCACTAATATAACCGAATTTGAAGTAAATTTAATTAGCTTTCATTTCACCCTAAAAAAGAATGTTTGGCCCAATGGTTCTCTTAAAAATTGTGAATAATAAAAAATATTGACAATTAGAATTGGAAAAACAGAACTTGCAAAATATGCAAGTAGTAATTACTAATTTTTTGTTCAATTATAATGAACAGAATAATATAAAATGCAGACGTAATGTACCTCGGAGGAAAGAGTAAAGGTGTAAAATGGAGAGGCCAAGCTAGCTGGAAAAGTGAGGCTCAAAAGGTGGGTCTTATCATAGACCCAGCGGCGTGGTAGAGAACTAAGAGAAGAGTACCAGCTAATTACTGGCTTCCTTCTGCTTCAAATGCAATGGCTGACATTCCTATTGACCTCAACGCAAAACTTTAGCCCAAGTGGCTTCACTTTTGCTTTAAAGGATATTA